>NC_031768.1:24917223-24927850 GCF_001522545.3 Parus major
TGGGAGAGTGACAGTAAGTTCAATGAACTAAGAGCCTTGGTTTCTCTGTACACACGGCAATCAGAGCCTTTCATATTTGTCCTTAATTTCGACTTTCCCAAGCACTGTTCTCATATTCCACTATTTGAAATGTAGGAAGATTTAGCATAATTTGGAGGTCAGATTTCTAAATAAGCCTACTTTAAATAGCAAGCACACACGGGAGATTGTCAGTATCTTTATTTTGTATACAGTTTACACACTGGCACCGCTTTTTTAAACCCTATATGTGGGTTAAAACTCAATTTTACAACCCCCATTTATATGAGATGTAGGTTTGACATCTGTTTGCCAGAGTGTTTTGCACTTAGCCTAACACCCACTATTAAATGACAAAATTGTGGCAGGCTGTCAAAGCCAGCTGACTGACAGCTGCTCTACTTTACAAAAAAGCCCCATTCAAATATTTGCAGGGTTGAAGCTTTCTGTAACGCTGTCGCCATTCTCCCCGTTATTTAGCATGTAAAATATAAGTCAAAGTTTTAAAGCTGCTTTCCAAAATGTTGCCATTTTTCCATATAAAAAGAGCGAGCGGTGGCTGCTGGCGGGGATCCAGCGCCAAACGCATTGGGTGGATATTTCGCTGGGTCCCCGCGTTCCTCCTATCTGCACAAACCCGATAAAACTGTCATTTAGCAGCGTTTCTTAATATTGCAGCTAATTAGAGCCGGCGTGTTATTGAAGTGAGAGCAAAAATCCACTTAAAAGAGAGGGGAGGGAGGGGGGGTGGAAAAGGAAGGGAGGGGAATTTTCCGTGCAGGCAGAGGTACGCAGCCGGGCACGGCTCACAGCGAGACCCCCCCGGGAAAAGGGACGGGCACTGGGGAGGGGACACCGAGGGCATCCCGGCACTCCCGCAGCGGTCCACCCCTCCTTTTTGCCCCCACCTCCAGGGGTCCCTCTGGGCAGCTCTGGAAGGACGTGCAAGGGACGGCTTTAGCGGAGGGCGAGCTCTAAGCCTCGGCCGAGATGTCTCCCACTTCTAGCCCCACGGATGAGGATGTAACATTCAATTCAGGTCGTTAATACTCGCCCCTCCGTTGCCCTGTTCCCCCTCCGAGCGCAAATACGAGTCTGTAAAGGACAACGGTGGTTTAAACTTAAAAGCAATCTGCTTTTTATTCCGACATCTCTAATGATTGTATGTGACTGAGCACCTCAAAATAGCTGGCGAGGTAATCCCTGCATGCTAAGGAGTCTTTGCAGCAATTGCTGGGCTTTATCTGAAACTCGGGTACTTCCCGCAGTTTTTGCGAGACAAGCAAGGCTCCGGCTGACAACCGAATCGGAGGTTAATGCTGGGGGTGGGGGTGGTGGTGGTGGTGGTGGTGTTGTATGTAATTAGTTTATTTTTTGAATGAGGACTAGATCCACCCCCTAATAAAAGGAGACATTCGGCCGTAGGAAGGCGCCTGCCCTCGGTGTCCGTTCTCAGCTCTCTGGCCCCGGCACCTCGCAGGGTTCAGCCCCGGCAGCCACGACCCGCCTGGATGCTACAGTCCGTTCCACCGGCGGCCAAAACCATTCCTGTGTTCCCCTCCTCCCTCCCTCCCCGACGCACATCCTCGGCACAGACGGGCAGGCACACACCCGCACAGTCGGAGCAGAACGGAAAACGGGGCACTCTCAGCTTTACCTGAAAATCTTTAGCTGACTTGTGTCCATTTTAATAACCTCTATCGACTTTCTTTCCTAGAGCGGTTGTCATGTTGGCAGAAAGGGACTGGAAAATAGTGTTTTAGGGAGGGAAGAAAAAAATGCGGGAAGAAAACTAACGACGCTGTCTAGGAAAGGGGAGGTGATGGCAATGAGCGGTGCAGGGCGGAGGAAGAGCGGACCCTCCGCAGCGATCCTGAGAGGAGAGGGGAGGTTGACAAAGCCCGGCTCCATCCCGAGGGAAGGCCGGGAGAAGGGGAGAGAGAGAGAGAGGAGGGGGGCTCTGAGCCTCCCTGTGAAATCCAAGTTTATTGTCAACAAAGGAGAGTCTGGCCGGGCTCGAAGCCTTCGTGGTCCCGAGCTGTCGGAGGCAGAGTACGGCGGGGGGCCGCGGGAGCGGGGTCCCTGCGCGGCCGGGGACCTTGGGGGTACGGCGGGGAGGGCAGGAGCAGGGTGCCGGGGCGGCCGAGGCGGACGCGGTGAGGGTCGGGAGGAAGCGCGGGGAGCCCCGCGGCTCCACACAGGTGCGGGAAGGAGCACCTAGGGTTGGCTCTTGCCTTCCGGGAGGCATCTCTTCCAGAGAAAGGGGCAGAGGACAGTGGCCCAGCAGGAGCGGAGAGGCAGAAATGCAAGGTTAGAGGAGAAAGTGCGTGTGAGAAAAGGGGAAGAGAAAGAGGACGAAGGCTCCGGGCTCCACCTCCCCGCTCGGCGCGGCGCTCCAGCTGCTCTCAAACCAACTGCTCAATTCTATTCACTGCCGCGACGGAACAAAAAAGTGGCTATTTATTAGAATACTTGTTTGGTATTGTTCGGTGCCACACAAAAGGCGTTTCATTATATTGGGGTGGGGAGAAAAGCCCCTCTCCTTTTTTTTTCCTTTTCTTTTTTTTTTTTTTTTTTCTTTTCCTTTTCTCTGCAGACCGAAACAATAACTTGAAATTGTCTTTAAAGTCTTTTCTATCAATAATAAATTTCATTTTCTTCTCTGTCTCCCTCTCTCCCTCTCTCCCCCTCTCCTGTGCGGTGTGTATGTGTGTGCGTGCGCGTGTGTGTGTGAGGGGGAGAGAGAGAGAGCGAGTGAGCGAGAGAGCGCGAATGGTGAGTGTGCGTGTGTCGCCGGGCACTCGTGGCTCGGGCACAGCCGCCTGGGAGCTGCGGCGAGGGGCGAGGAAGAGACCGCCGGCTCCGTGTCGCGCTGCCCTGCACCTGCGGCCACGGTCGGAGGAAGGTGTGAGCTAGGCTAGAGCAGAGGAAAAAAACCCCAAAAAAACAAAAAAAAAAAAAAAAAAAAAAAAAACCAAAAAAAAAGTAATAATAATAAGGCTGCCCCTTCAGATGATGTGTTGGGAGGAGGCTGGAGCTGGAAGAGCAACTGTAAGTGTGCCTCTAACTTTTGAGGGGGTCTTCACCCTGTCTGGGGAATGGAGGAGGGGAAGACGGCGAGGGGAGGGCTTCCAAGTTACTTTTGCTTCAAGGAGGGAAGAGCCGGTTGCAGTCACTGGGTTATCGGCTGTGACACGGATTTGGGGGGGTGCGGGTGTGGTGTGACAGCTTTTTGGGCTGCCCCCCTCCGCCTTCTGGGGAAGACGCCTCACTGGGTTTTGAGGCGGGGGAGGAAAGCGGCGGCCGGGCAGGGGCAGGGGGCTGCGGGAGAGCTGGGGCGGGGAGGGCGCCGGGGGCGGCGGCGCTGCCTCCCGAGCGCGCAGAGCCCGCTCCGCTTACACGTTCCAAAATTAACATGTCGGTGCGCGGGTGCCATTTAGTGAAAGGTGTCTTGGGCAAAGAATCAATTTCGCTGTGACTGACCGGCGGGCTTGGCTGTATTAATACTGCCAAAAAAAAAGGGAAATCAATAGGCAGAGCAGCCCTCAGCTATTACAACTAATGCCTGCTTAATCTCTCCCCCTGGGAGAGAGCATTCGCATGGGCTCCCAGCACTGCTACTGCGGCCGGGCTGAGCCCGGCTCGATCTTCCCAAGGAACGGGGATCCCCGGATCCGGTCCTCTGTAAAAATGACAGCTGCCGGGACCTCTCGACAGGAAGGTTGTGCCCAGCCTCTCGAAGCCAAGTCCCAGCCCGGAGGTTAAGGCTCTCTGGAGTGGTCCCACTCAGGGTCTTACTCTCCCTCCCCAGTTCCAAAGTGGTTGTAGAGTTTTGCTATAAAGTATTGGGATATTAAAAAAGGTGAAATGGATTTTCCCTCTTATAATTGACGGTGGTATTTGAGGTCGATCAACAGGCAATGCAGCAAGGTTGTACATCTATCGATCAGGGAGGAGGCGCGTTTTGGCTGAATCTCTTTTCAGAAACAGGTGTTTAAACATGATAGCGGCTCCAGTCAATTAACCCATTAAAACCCCGTTTTATCGCATTGATTCTGCAGGCTGCCATAAAAGGTTATGTTTTGAAAGCCTCTTTGTTAAGGGGAGGGGGGGGGATGGATGGATGGATGGATGGATGGATGGATGGATGGATGGATGGATGGATGGATGGATGGATGGATGGATGGGGATAGGGATACTGGTTGCAAACTGTCCCCAAACGCACAGTATAGAGCAGGCAGTGAGATGCCGAACTACGGTTTCTTCCCACCAAGCCAGGCTGCCCCAGCGTCTCGGCTCGCCCCGTCTTAGCCCGCCGCTCCTGGTCCCGGCTCCATGGAGGGGCAGAACGGGCGCTGAGGGCCCGCGGGGCTGACGCCATCCCCTCCCCGCCGTGGGCCACCCGGTTGCGCAGAGCCTGTGGCAAAATTTGACACATCCACCTGGAGAAAGGCATCTCCCGTGAGGGCTGCACTTCCCAGCCGGGGAGGAGGGGTCCGGCCGGGGGCGGGGGCTACCGCCCTGCACCGGCTGCGAGCCGGGTCAGGCTGCGGGTGCAGCTAAACTCTAGCCCCAGCTATTTGCAAGCGCTGTTATTCCTAAAACAGGACAGTCTATGAAAAACCTACCTCGCTCCAGCACCTTTTTCAGGTTTGCTAGTCTATTTGTTAAAGGTGTCAGTGGCGATTTGTTTACTATCCCGCTTTAGATGGCTACTAGGGAATCCGTTTAAGGACAGTCTGAAGTAACAGTCGGTGATCTGCTGAAAAACAGATTTTCTAAAAGGCAAATAAAGACAGGGTCCCGACACCGACCAAGTAACCGGGATCTCCCTTTGCTGGGAAAGAAACCGGGTTTTTCTCTTCCCTTCACTGGGGTTCGCTATCCACCTTCCCATGGCCAGAATGCTGCACTGGATGGAGCAAGAGGATCATGTATTTCCTCTGGGCACCTTTAATTTCCAGACCAGGGGCCTGAGATTATTTAGATGTTTCTAGTTTTGCCCTTGTGTGCTGTTTTCCTAGGTAAGCACTGAATGTGCAACCAAAAAGGTTTGAAACCGTGTCAAAGTGATGTTTTAATCTCATTGAAAGGTGTATTAAACGAGAAGATGTAATTTGTGGGGGATGTTTCGATGAAAGGAGAGATTGGAGTGGATGATACTTTCACTCTCTTGTGAACCTCATGTCACGTTTATATTGAAGCCTGTGTAGCTAATCTAATTTGCAATAACAGGATGGCCTGTAAGAAAGAAGTTTCTCTATTATTTAGGGTTTCTTCTTTCCTCGTTTATTTTTTTACACAAATTCATTCTGACTTGCCCTGAATGATGCTTTTGCAGTTTGGGGATAACTGATGAGGATGCAAACCAGAAATACTACCTTTAGTGTTCTGAGCAACGCGCCACAGACATAACCATCCAGGTTGCCCTGCTGTAAATGGGGTGCCGCATTTGGGCTTGAGAAGCTCTTTTTCCTTGACTGACATTTCAGCAGCGCAATTTTGAAGATTAACTACGTAATAACTCCACATGTCGTTCAAGTCCGACAGACTCTCCACCCCCGCAGCTCTTCCTTTTCCTTTACAAGTTTACAGTTACAAAGCTAAAGTCTTAAAATATTTTTCTTTTGGTGGAAAGTAAATTGCTGGGTATGTTTTCTGTTGTTGGGTTTCGGGTTTTTTGGTTTTTTTGGTGTGGGGTTTTTTTTGTCTAAAGGACCACTCGATAACTCGACTGTAAAAAGTAAATGGTCTGGCTATCCTTTTAGGCAGACACCCCAAACTGAGAAATAGGACAGTACAAACATTCATCTCCCGCGAGGTTCTGTGCCATTTTATCAGCATATATTCCCAGCGTGTGCCTTAGTAATAATAATTTTAAAAGAAATTTAAAAATCTAAACAGACTTGAAAAGTACAATTTTGTGTAATGTAAGAAGGTGTATTCAGCCTGTTAATTACAGGGAGTTGTGTCATTGGAATGTTATCAATGACTTGTTCAATTTTACTGTAATTACTAACAAAATTAGACAAGGATGGATCACAATACAGGATATTCCTCTTTCGGAAAAATATTGTGCTGGAAGTCGAGCTGATGCGTGGCACGAACAAACATTTTACAAAATGCTCCTGCTGGCAAAACTTCGTAAAGACACGATTCTGTTTTTTCTACCGACTCGAAACTCCCACCGGGGGAAGGATCGGGGCCATTCTAAGGCTAGGGAGCACGCAGAAAGTCCTGCCGGGAAGAGGAGGGGGGAAGAAAAATCTCTGCTTAGGCGCGGTCTGACCGTCCCGCCGTCCCAGCGAGGTGTGCCTCGCCTTTTCCTTGGCAATGCCGGACACCCCCGGCACACCCGCCAGCCCGCCGGGACCCGCTGTCGCCTTGGGGCGCCTTCGGCTGCTGCGGAGATCAGACGTGCGGGGAGGTCGATACCACTTCTTTTAGGCGCAAAGGAAATATAAAGCTTATTTTCAAAGCCAGTAAAAACTAGAAAGGAAGGAGAGAAAATAGAAAGGCTGGGATATACAAACTCTTCGGAAAAAGGCAATTTATCGACACTGTGGAAAGAGCGGTGATGCAGAATTCCTTTAGAAAAACGGCTTCAGCCGCCCTTTTATCTGGCACAATAAATAAATAAATGGAAGTACCTACATGGAGCAGCAGCCTGCCCTCCGGCCGCTTTGATTTTGCCCGGATCAGGCTGGCCCTTAGCACACCCCTGTGCTCCGTGTCGCGCCCCCTGCCCAGCACCCGCGCCCCGCAGGGCGGGCGGCTCCCGCAGCCGAGCCAAGCCCGCCCGCTGTGCAGCTGCTCTCATTAGGACTTCAGAAACCTTTCGGTCCCGTCCCGTACCACCTTCGGCGTTCCCCCACCGTGCTCCCGACTTTGCCCAGGGGCACCCCCGCAGGACAATCCCAGTGCTGGTGGCCCTGGTTGCCCCCTTCTCGCGTGTTCCCAGCGTGGCGGCGGACGAGCCGTTGTTTGGGGTGGAGATAGAGGGAACGCGGCCTGTGAGTCACTGACCCCCGCCCGAGCCGCTCCGGGGAGCCGTGCCGAGGTCCCGGAGCGGGGCCGCTGCTCCGATCCCGCTGCTGTCGCAGCAGTCCGGGCTGTCTGGGAGCGGCGGCCAGGAGCGGGGTGCGCCGAGGCGGCGGCAGGACAGCCCTGACTCTCCTCACGCTTCCAGTTGGTTGGCACGGCTCTCCTGGGCGAAGGGGGGAGACATTTCTCGTCAGGGAATTTTAGCCCTTTCCTTCCCCCCCCCCCCCTTTTCTTTTCCCCCCTTCCCTTTCATTCATAAACCTGGTGGCTACAGACGCAGCTTGAATATTGACGTCTCTTCCCCCAACTGCTCCTCCGTTAACCCAATTACAGAATTCATCAAGAACTGTGTTGAATTATCTCTTTCCATACAGTATCAGCATTAGCCTAATTAAAAGCTATAATGTCTGATATAATGATTAAATCGTTAGCTCTGCTGTAGGGAAGCAATATTTTGTTTTCCCTTCAATTAGAAGCTGATTGAGGTTTTCAGAGCAGGTCAGCTGTGAAATTTGAATTATATGTGTGAGTACCGTTCACAGGGTGAGCCCCTACTCGAAAGCTCCAGAGATTCTCCATACGCTTTTACCCAGCAAGCTGAGAAAAGACAACAAAACACAGAGAGAGCTCGTAGCTGATTTGGGACTGAGGCTGTAGGATGGCACAGAACAGTTGTTAACGCTGGAAAAGAAAGCGGAACTTTATTCAGGCACTCTTTTCCCAACCATTCCATCTCGACTAGATAGCAAGCAGGTCGTGTTCAAAGCTGTGATCCCCGAGTCGCCAAGGGGCACCGAGGCAGGAAAATGCTTCCCCTCTCTCCTTTGCCTGCCCTTTCTCCTCCCTCCCGGTTTGCTCGCTTTGGTCCAGGTAATGGCACCCCGGTAGCGAGGGAGTGCTTTGCATTTCCCTCTGGCTAGCGGGTTTTGGAGTGAAGTGCCAGAGGAGCTGTAGGCGATCCCACTCTCTGCCAGCCTGACGTTTCAGACAGGGCTGGCGAGGGATCAGGCAGAATCTCTCACGAGCATCTCCTCGCGGCATCTCCCCGGCGCGGGCTGGCCCTCGCCCGCCCCGACCCGGGGCGAGGGCGAGGGAGGCACGGCGGCAGCCAGCAGACGGCGATCGCCGCCTGCTCCGGGGCGCCCGGCTCGGCCCCGCCGCCCCGCTGCCGCCTCCCCGCCTGCGGGGGCACAGAGGGCACAGCCGGCCGGGCCCCGAGGGGGCGGCTCTCCAGGCACAGCCGGGCTCGGGGAGAGGCACCGCCCGCCCAGGCGGGTCCCACCTCGAAGTGCGGAGGTGGGGGAGAGTCGTGGCCGGGGAAGGCACTCGTCACTGCCACGGCCTGCGAGAAGCCCTCGCCGGTACCTGTCCCCTCCGCGAGCCCGGCGGGCGACAGGGGCTGCGGCCGGACCTTTCACCCGCCCTGGTCCTGCTCCCAGTGCGGGACCTCCTCTCCGCCTCCCTTTTGACTTCCCTGCAGGGCTTACCTGGCACACACCACACCCCCGTCGCCCTCACCTATTCCCTCCATCGCCCGACTCCTGGTTCTTCGCAACCCCACTTTTCTGCAGCGGAAAGTCCAAGGCCCTCTCATCTCCGGGCGCACCCCTGGCCTGCACTACCCCAGCCCCGCAGCCCTGTCAAAGGATGCTCGCAAAAAGTGCTTGACTGTGTTCCTTGCCCCGTGAATCTGCACTAGCTTTACCAGGGAAGAAAAGCCCCTGGCTGTCCCTTCGAACTGGTTTTTACACCTTCCTTCCGCCCGTTCAGTCGATAGATTTCCCTGGCCGAAGGTGAGCGGGGTGCACCTGGCCAGAGGCAAAAGGGACTCACGGCAGCAGCATATCCTCGCTCCCTGCACTCTGCCCGTGTTTCTCCACTCTACCGTGTCCCTGGTAGTTTGGCTGCTTCTAGGGGAGGGAAGGGGATATTCTCTGTTTATTTAGCGGGGGCCAGGGGAAAGAGGGTAAACCCCACACCAGAAAAAGTCCAGGAGGGGGCAGGCCCCGGGACAGTATGGATTAGCATCTCTCTCTGCACCAGGGAAGGGAAAGTTCAGCCCCGGGCACAGTTTCCCTGAACCTGAAGGAGAGGGAAGCTGGTGCGTATCCCCAGCTCTCAGGGATAAGGGTGTGTTCCCACAGGGTCCACTGGCTGGCAGGATGAATAGGACTCATCTGGAAAATATTGCCCCACAATGATTCCACCCATTTATTTGTCAGGATACCTTTGGGTGGCTTTCTATCAAATTTCAGGGAAAAATACCACTTGGGCCTTGGGTGAATAATTCTCAAGCCATGCCATCTTATCTCGCAGTTTTTACTCTTCATATCTTCATTTGACCATCCAAGTGGAAATGCGCCCTTCTGCAGTTACCTTCTCCCTCCTCCCCCTCCCCTCCTGTCCCAACCAGTTATATTTTTTGATATGTAATTTAGCAATCACAAGGGCCTCCCTTATTTTGCCATGGCTATGGCAACTTGAGGAACTGGAGAAGCTGGAGAAGCGTGGGTCCGTTCTCACACCACTTCCCCTGCCCTCTTTGCACCCTTAGGGCTTACTGGGAGAAAATAGTGTCCTCCCAAAATCATGTGCACCCGAGTTAACAGCATCACATAGATTGAGCTCAGAGGCTGGAAGCAGGCTGAGCCTTCAGCCATCAGAAATGGAGAAGCACTTTTCTCTCCCCAGCAAACCCAGATTATCATGACGAGTCATTGGAAATGGGGAAAAAAAAAAAAAAAAGTCTAGTCCTAGCCCAGTGTCTAAGACCAGTGCTTTGTGTACAGTGCATATTCCTCCTTCAGAAAACTTCTGGTGGTAATAACAGTAATTGGGGGAGTTGCAGTGTGATTCCAGCCTTGGATGGCCACTAGGATCAGGAAAATTAACATGGACTGTGAAAAGAGCAGGCACGCTGTGTGTGCCTTTCTCCACCTGGCAAAAGATGATGGGGTGGCCGCTTATACATGCGTGGGCATTTGTGTGACAGACTTGCCATTCCTATGGCTGCAATTAAAGACTGCAGCATAAATTTCCATGTGGACCATTTTCTCACCCCTGTAAAATAACTATAATGTCACAGGACAGCCAGAGCACAAAGGCAGTCTTTTAATATTTTCAAGGGGAAAAAAAAAAATCATACACCTGTACTTACTATATACAAAGATAACATGTTTCCGTGTACCTTCTTTAGTCGCAGGTGCTTTTAACTCCCCTAGGACTAAGTGAAAAACGACTGTGTCCAGCCTCTTCCGCATGCCTGGGCCTGGGAGCAGTTTTAACACCGGGGAGAGACGTCTGAGGGGGCTCCGGAGAAATCTCCAGAACGAAGTCCCGCGGAAAAGGCGTGTTTATGTGCCGTTCTCACGGCTGCGGTAGCGGGGCGAACAGCCTGGGGCTTCTCAGCCCCCCTAAATATTGCTCGACGGTCGTCTAAGTGAGGGGTGCGCCCGGCCGGACGGGGCGGCCGGCGGCTCCAGGCTCCGTGCGGCGACGCCCGGCAGAGACGGAGGGGTGGCCGGGGTCTGAGGGGTGGCCGGGGTCTGAGGGGTGGCCGGGATCT
>NC_031768.1:24928801-24947922 GCF_001522545.3 Parus major
CCTAGATACAAACGGGTTTCGCCTCTCTCGCTCCCCGTCCTCCCGGGCTCCTCTATGTTTGATTCATTTTTCACGTCTGGCACCGGTGGAAAATAAAAAAGCTATTTGAATGTACAGCATGATGATGGAGACGGACTTGCACTCCCCTGGCGGAGCCCAGGCCCCCACGAACCTCTCGGGGCAGACCGGAGCGGGAGGCGGCGGAGGCGGCGGCGGCGGCGGCGGCGGCGGGGGGAACAAAGCGAACCAGGACCGGGTCAAGAGACCCATGAACGCTTTCATGGTGTGGTCGCGGGGCCAGAGGCGGAAGATGGCCCAGGAGAACCCCAAAATGCACAACTCGGAGATCAGCAAGCGCCTGGGGGCCGAGTGGAAAGTCATGTCGGAGGCCGAGAAGAGACCGTTCATCGACGAGGCGAAGCGGCTGCGGGCGCTGCACATGAAGGAGCACCCGGATTATAAATACCGACCACGGCGGAAGACCAAGACCCTGCTCAAGAAGGACAAGTACTCGCTGGCCGGGGGGCTGCTGAGCGCCGGCTCGGCCGGGGGAGGCCCGGCCGGCGTCGGCGTGGGCATGGGCGTCGGCGTCAGCCCGGGCGGCGTCGGGCAGCGGCTGGAGAGCCCGGGCGGCACGGCCAGCGGCGGCTACGCGCACATGAACGGCTGGGCCAACGGCGCCTACCCGGGCTCGGTGGCGGCCGCGGCGGCGGCGGCGGCGATGATGCAGGAGGCGCAGCTCGCCTACAGCCAGCACCCGGGCAGCGGGGGGCACCCGCACCACCCGCACCCACATCACCCGCACCACCCGCACAACCCGCAGCCCATGCACCGCTACGACATGGGTGCCCTGCAGTACAGCCCCATCTCCAACTCGCAGGGCTACATGAGCGCCTCGCCCTCGGGCTACGGCGCCCTGCCCTACGGCTCCCAGCCCCATCAGAACTCGGCGGCGGCAGCGGCGGCAGCGGCAGCGGCGGCGGCCGCCTCATCGGGTGCGCTGGGCGCCCTGGGCTCGCTGGTGAAGTCGGAGCCCAGCGTGAGCCCGCCCGTCACCTCGCACTCGCGGGCCCCGTGCCCTGGGGACCTGCGGGAGATGATCAGCATGTACTTACCGGCCGGGGAAGGTGGGGATCCGGCGGCCGCTGCCGCCCAGAGCCGGCTCCACTCCTTGCCCCAGCACTACCAGAGCGCCAGCACGGGGGTGAACGGCACCGTTCCCTTGACGCATATCTGAGCCCCCCTCCAGCACCGGAGCGCCGGAGGCAGGCACGGGCGCGGGCACCGGCTCGGCCACCGGCCCCGGGCCGGCCCGCAGGACTGCGCGCCCCGCCGCTGCCACCGCACGCTCAGCCCCGGCCGCCTGCCCGCGCCCCGGCCCCGCGCCGCTCCTGCCCCGCTCCCTGGTTCCCCCCTCTTATTTTTGCCTCTCGCGCCCCTTCCCTCCCGCCCTCCCCCGCCTCTCTCTCTTTTTTTTTTTCTTTCTTCCTTCCTTTTTGTACAGAAATGTTTTGATGTTCTTGTAATAATAATAATAAATAATAATAATAATAACGAGAGAGAAAAAAGGTAACGGTTGCTTTACTTACCTTTTTTTTTTAGAAGGACTAGTTTATGAAACTAGTTTTAGACTGAACTTCTGTGTTTTATCGAGACTTTTTGTACAGTATTTATCATTCACCCAAGAGACATAAAGCGTTTATTTGCAAAAGAGGAGAAAGAGAAAGAGAGAGAGAAAGGGGGGAAACGGCGGCGAAAAGAAAAAATACCAATAATAAACACACAAAGTTGTAGGTGATGCCAAATTTTATACCGCGCGGAACCGCTACGATTTCGGTCACGGATGGCTTCTTGCGAAGGCTTTTTATTGACTAATTAACTCGAAGTTGATGAGGAAACAGTTCTCATTTATTACTCATGTACTAAGACAAATCCAAAAGAACACTTAAAAGTTTTTTGTAGATATTCTCGCGGGTTTGTTGGGTTGGGGTTGGGTTTTTTGTTTGTTTTTTTTTGTTACTTGTTTATTTATAAAACTTTTGTTTTGTTTTGGAAGCTCCATTTTATTTTTTCCGGGGTTCTTAAAACTTTGTTGTATCTGGATATTTTTGTTTGTTTGTTTTCTCTTTGATTTTGTTTTCTTTTTGTATCATTTCTTGTAAATGCAGTGTGAAATAATTTTTATTTAGACGGTAAGAAGGAAATCAGATTGTGTATATAGTTTACTAAAAAGCCTTTCTGCTAAACGGAAATCCTAAGGATGCGTTCCTTTTTTTTTTTCTTTTTCTTTCTTTCTTTTTTTTGTTTTGCTTAAATAAATTTCAAAGCGGAAAAAGTCACTTCTATAAAAAAGAAAAGCTAACTGCAGAACATAGTGGTGTTTACCATGATAAGCCTGGAAACACAGCAGGGGAATCTAGATTTTGGGAAGGAATTTCTAAGCAGCAGCGGCAAATAGAATGAAGTGCAATCTGCAGTAAATGTCGATGTTCCCTAACCTATGAAAATCAGGAGGGATGAAGGTAGATTTATTTTAGTACTCGTTCCCTACTGCAAGGGAAGGCAGTTTACTGCGTTACTCTTCTAGGCGTGAGCGTTCATTTTGTGGATTTTATGGCTGGGCTGGTGGTCCGGACCTTGCCGAGGCCTGAACTTTTCCCGTGGGGGGTGAGCGGGCGCTGCCCGGCCCTGCTCGCCGCGGGCCCCCACTCGCCCGGTGGCTCCCGGGGGACAGCCACTTCCCCGGGGAAAGAGAGGACACCGTCCAGCGAGGCACTTCCCCTCTAATTCACACCATGGAAAGAGAAAGCGCTTCTTGTTGCGCGTCCCGAAAAGAGAATCGACCTCTAAACTTCAAGCCCGAAAAGCAGTCCAATTCCTCCGGAGCATTCCGGGGAGCGGCGGGGTCACACCTTTCTCCCCCTTCCATCCCCCCGCCCCCCATTTTTAGCGACTGGTATGAAAGCTGTTGAGCAAAAGGATGCGTGTCATTTCATTGCAGAATGCTGTTTAATGCTCTGAGATCTAATTTAAATTTTTTTTTCTAGCTGTTGAGAGATACTTTTCTATATGTTAGAATTAAAAGTTTGCTGTAAACTACTGTAGCAAATGGGTTTTTTAAGTAGTCATAACTGCTTAAACAAAAGGAAAAATAATTAACTTCTAGGACTTTAATGTCGATCCCAGCAGGACTGTTCGTCTTTAGCTCTGGTGAATAAGTACTGCATCCACCCAGGAGTGGGGAAGTTTTAGTTGGCTAATGAGGTGCGGGTTTGGTCTTAGAGACTGCATTTCTATAATGCTGACATGTCAATTGACATACATAACTCTTCAGACTCCTGTCGATAATTTTGTATAAATCGCTCATACTGAAGGCAAAATTTTCATGGAAGCTGTCTATTAATTTCAGCCCAAACTTTTTTTTTTTTTTTTTTTAACTATTCGGGTCTTTATTAAAATGGAGGAGTGTGTGGGTTCAGTCAGTCAGCAGGTGACTTTTGGAAATGTTCAGAGACCAAATAGAGCATACAGAAAGCAGGAACCTGTGGGAAACCTTCCGTGGTGCTGGTCACCTCCAGCCACAGTCCTAGATGAAATTTTAAAAATTAATAGCCGTACCTTTAGGTTTGCAGATTAAGCTGGGTACCTGTTGAACTGTTTCTTGAAACGTGTTGTCCTTCATGTGCATACGTACTCGTAAATATCTGTACACACCATACAGAGCATCGTGACCGAAGTGTGTGTACATGTGCACATGCAGACGTGTATACATCTGATGCACCCTTGTGCTTTTTTCTTTAAGGGTCATAGCTATTGAAAAATCACATTTAGTGACAATGCGGAATAGAAAAATCCCAGCGAGACGATCCTGTATCGCTGAACACGACTGATGGATGGAACAGGAGGATTGGAGCGGTCAAGGGAGAAAAGCAAATAAACGTCTGTTCATTTGCGTCCAAACAGCAGAAATACTAAGGGGAGGTGCTTTTAAAAAAAAAAAAAAAAAAAATAAAAATTATAGCTCTCTAAATGAGCTCCCTTTAATGAGTTTTCCCTCCTACCATCACAATTTAGCGGCTCAATGGCGTTATGCCTAGAATAATAGGAATACCTGCACTTTCAGCACAAGGGGATTAAAGAGACCCAATGTCGGCTATATTCAAATAAGCTTCGAACATCCTCAGCCCGTCCTTCAATGTAATACAGTTCGCTCTGATAATGTCCACACCCCCCCCCAAAAAAACCAAAACAAAATCAAAAACCAAATATACAAAAAAGAAAAAAACCAAACAACCCTCGCCCAAAAAATAACACCCCCCCTCCCCCAAAAAAGAAAGAAACAGAAAATCCCGAGCAACCAAAAAAAACACCCCAAAAACTCTCTATCTCCACAAAATATCAAAAAACTGTCCAGCCCCCGCCCCCTCCGCCCCCCGGAGACACCATCGGGGTAGAATTGGGTTTTTTTGCTGTTCGTGGTCTTTCGGTTGGTTTGGCAGTTCAGTTGAATTTGAGTTAAACTTCACGTTTGGGTATTAAACAAAACAACTTTCCTAGGCAGATGAGTTGGGGCTAGGTACAGTAACATAATTATGTCTTCGGGCTTTTTGCTGTGAGAGTTATATATAAGAGAATAATTGAATATGCAAAACTAAGAATAGGTTTAAGCGATTTATGGTTTAAGTACATTACATCTAAAATTGTATGAAATGTTCCTCCTATAGCATGATTGACAGAGCTATTAAAATCACGTATGTGGAAGAATTAAAGCAAAAAGTCATCTCGTTTTCAGTAAAAGGAAGGAAAATCCAGGGAGTAAAGGAATGGGAGCGGGGCCGAGGTGCCTTCTCTGCGCAGTTAGATTGCGTGTACCGTGGGGAGCTCGGGGTCAAGGCCCCCCGAGGGCCAGACCCCAGCCCCGCGGTCATCGCTCTGCCGGGGAGTCCCTGTGCCCCGGGAGGGGGACGGCGGCAGAGAAGCCAGAAGGACAGGAGGCACAGAGAGATAACAGGTTTGATCCGCTCCAAACTTCGAGCCAAAACACAAACTTGGCTTGAACCCCACAGCTCTTTTCCCAACGGTTCTTCCTTTTTAAAATACATTTTTCCCCCCCCCTCCTTCCACTCCACCGTGCGTGGCTCACTGAGCTCGTAGGAGTGGCGTTGGGCCCCGGGGAAAAGCCGTTCCCTCCAGTTCCACTCCCCCGCGCCCTCAACCGGAGTCACATCGCAACAAGCCCCGGGGGGGAGCATCGGTGGGACGGCTCCGAGCCTCTGGGAGCAACGGAGCGCGGGAGGAGGGCACACGAAATTGTCCATGAAGATAAAAAC
Organism: Parus major; assembly: GCF_001522545.3. Lineage (NCBI taxonomy): Eukaryota > Metazoa > Chordata > Aves > Passeriformes > Paridae > Parus > Parus major. The sequence goes on from NC_031768.1 coordinate 24,934,132, forward strand.
AGGGACGATCCCAGAAATCAGACCCAACGCACCCGTCGGGCCGCAGCGGGACAAGAAGCTCCACGAAATGCTCCTTGGTAGAGCGGGGTGGGGGCTGGAGAGGACCCTCCCTCCCAGCTGCGCCACATGCAGGCGACATCAGGCCGGGTCACCTGAACGTCTGACGCGGTTGCAGCATTTTATTATTACGTGTAAACTGCCACGGAAGGAAAAAAATGTTCTGTAAAAAGAAAAAAAAAAAACAAAACACATCACAGCATCAAACAGACAGTCGGCTCTCCCGCCGAAAACCAAACCAAAGGGTTGTTGTAAAGTAAAACGGAGCTAAAAAACGAGAACTGGCAAGAGTCTGTGGGTTTGATGGGTTATCTGGACGGGATGCTCTTCCCGGGCCTGGCGCCGATGCTCTCCCACGCCCCACGATATCTCCGCCTTTCCCGGGCACTCACCGACTCTCCCGAGCCCGTTTTTGCCCCTCCCTCCCCCTTCCCGCACACTTTCTGTCAGCTCCCCCAGTAAGCACCAGATCTCCCCTTCCCTCCTACACGCAGCAACACCTGGGGAGCGCCGGGACGGGGCAGTCCCGTGGGGGCGGGCAGCGTCAATGTGTCCGTGTGTCCGTGTGTCCGTGTCAGTGTGTCTGTGTGTCCGTGCGTCCGTGTGTCCGTATCAGTGTGCAGGGGGCTGATCTTGCAGGAAGGGCCCTCCTTGCTAAACCAATCCCCCCGGAGTGGTGGAGCAGTGGGCCTGGGGGATGCTGTTCGTGGGGTGCGAGAGGGTCTCTGCGAGCTGCAGCCCCAGGAAGCGAGGTGCCCCCGAAGCCGTCCGAGGGGCTGCAGATGAATGATGCAAGAGGAAAACGGGGGTGGCAGGAGAGGAAAGGGGTGAGAGAAAGGGAGGGAGACCGTGGGGAGGAGGAGGGGGGGCGGTGTTTGGAGAGCGAGGGATTAGCGAGGAGAGTCCTGACCCCGAGATCAACGGCCAGTCAAACCCGTTTACAATCACCCGCTGGAAAACCGACGGCTCCCGCTGCAAGCCAGCGGCCGGCCGGGCAGCCAGCGAGACCAGACCCCGCCTTGGAGCGAGTGGGGTCTGGTGGGGGAGGGCCCGTCCTACTGCGGGAGAAGGGGGACGCCAGAGCCGGGAAGGAGTGAGAGGAGAGGTCCCAGCGGGAGGTCGGAAGGCTGCAGCGGGTGGCGGTGGGGGGAACCCTACGGTGCGCCCCGTCCCCCGACCGCAGCCTTCGAACCCCTCATGGACGAGCAGGGGAAGAAGGGAATGAGAGAGAGTCCCAGGCGTGAGAGGCGGGAGTGGGTCAAGACATCAGGGAAAAACAAGCGCATTGCTGTCGGCCGGGAAAGGCCGCTCTTGTGCTCCACACGGGACCCTCCCGGGCTGGGCGGCACCAAAGCCCGGCTCCAGTCATGCGTTCACCGGCGGGCGGGCGCCCTCCCGGACCGCGGGCCATCTGCTGCGCGGCTACCGGGGGCGGGGGATGGCACCGGGAGCGGGGGGAGGGCCCCCCGACGTGCCGCCGAGCGGGGCCGGCGCTGGAGGGTGAGCGCCTCGACTGCCGGTCCGCGCCCCGTGGGGAACCGGCGCCGCCGCTCCGCCGTGCCCGCACACCTCACGCACACAGACACTGCACTGGGCGACACAAACTATCTTCCTTTTTTTGGTGGGGGGAGTGGGGTAAGGTGATGGAGAGTGAAGCAAGATGTCCCTCCACCTCACGGCATCTTGGCTTCTCCTCTTCCAGAAAACTCAGCAACCCCAAAAAGCGAGAATGCTGGGTGGTTCGGCACTACCCCATGAGCAGCACCGAGCTCCTCTGTGCACATCGTCAGAACCGAAGGGGATCTGAAGCCAATGGGCCAGGCCCGGTTCGGAGACATCCCTTGTAAAAGTGCAGAGTGAAGCCCCAGGCACCTGCGGCCCTGCTGCCCTTCCGTCTCCCCAGCGCCGCGGGGCTCAGCAGCTCCGCAGAGGGCTGGAGCCCGGGACAGCCAGCCAGGCAGGGACCAGAGGATGCCGGTCAAGACTAAGCGGCTCTCCCTCTGTTTGTGCTGAGGTTAGGGATGGATGCCGCTTTCCGTGGGGAAACTGAAGCCTGGGGCAAGTGGTTTCGCACGGCCGAGGCGGAGAGGAGTCAGACAGCCAAGCTTAGTTGAAAAGTCGCTTCTACAGAGGCAAAGCCACAAGAGAGACAGGAGACAAAACAGAAAATGTGGTTTTGCAGAGCTCCGAGCCGGGAGCTCTGGTGTGAACAGAGTAGCTGCAGCGAGGGGCGTGGGGGAGTGGTGGGAGCCGACTCCCGCTGCCCGGTGGTAGGAAGGATAACAGATTGTGGGTGCGGAGCGGACAGGGCCTTGCCTGCCTGCCTGCTGGCTCCAGCCCCACCGCGCCTCTGCTTAATAATGTCAGGAAAAGCTGGGACACAAGGGCGGCCCCGAGGAGAGGGACAGCTGGCAGAGGAGCTGGAGAACCTGGTGTGCAGGTACAAATGTAAAGGGAGGCTTTCTTTAGAGGCTGAAGCGAAAGCCCATTGACTTTCACATGCAGTGAACCATTCTACTGCTGGAGGAAACTTTGTGAAAATAAAGATTAACAAACTAAATTTTGGAGGATCTTGAGGATCTTTGATGTAACAGCAGTGTTATATACGGGCTCCACTTCTGTAGCTGCATGGCCAAAACGGTAGCAGGAAACTTGAAAGTCCTTCCCAGTCTTTATGTCTAAAACTAGGACACTGCTGGAGATACCTCTGTAGGATAGGCTAGAAATTAGTGGGAGCTGACTGAGGTGAACTACACCGCTGTATGTGCAGTCAAAAAGTCTGGAAGTTCCAAAGTGAAAAGCCCATCCCTTAATTTGTCTGGAGCTTATGTTGAGTGAGGGGCAACCCCCAAGGTAAAGCACACTGGTCTCTGGCTTTGGGGTGGAAGCAGTGGTGCCTTGTGACAAAGGACACACACCCCACCCCCAATTTACAAAGCCTTGGGGTGCCCCCGTGCAGTTTCATGCCTATCTTTCCTGGATGGTGTATTTCTCTGAAGGGAGGAGCCTTCAGAAAGGTCTCGTTTCAAGAAAGTCATTCAAATGCTTTAGCACGGCCTGTCAGGACGGGTTTGGGGGTAATATGCTTCATGCTCGGTAAAATCCCATTGTCCACGCTTTCAGCCCGGACACCTCTCATTGATTTGGAGAAGACGTGTGCCACGGTTAGCTGCGGCTCTCAGATAGAGGGACTGTCCCTCAGAAACCTTAAAAAAAAAAAAATAAAATGAAGGACAATGAAACCGAGGAGAAGCAAGAGAGCATCTGTCGGTGGTCAAACAATTGGGCAAGTGCTAGAGGGTGAGCTGAGATCCGAGTGGGAAAACGCGGCTTTAGCCCGGGGCAGACCAGCGTGGGCTGAGGAAGTGCGACCGACACGGGGGGGAAGGACCGGAGTCTGCAAAGTGTGCATTTAGGAAAAGAATAGCTTTCACCGGGAGGAGGTGAAATATAGTTTACCAAGGCATAAAACTCCATAGCAACTAGAAACTAGTGGTGAACAAAGGCACCATACAACCACGGAGGGGGCGAAGTTGCAGGAGGGGTGCAGGGGCAGTAGGGAGACGTTTATTTCCTACCCCAAAATTGTCTAACACAGATTTCAGAAAGGTTTTGTTGTGTTGGTTTTTGGTTTTTTTTAAATTTCTCCAATGCAGAAAAAGTCTATAGGAAGATTGTCTTGCTAAAACCACTGGTGAGTGGATAGCTCAATCCTAATTAGATTAAAAGAATGAATGGCTGTTCAGATTTGGAACCACAAACACAAGTAGCCCATGGCCAGGAAAGACCTAAAACCCCGAGCATGTGAGTTCACAACGAAGTATAGGCAAGAAAACAAAATTCTCACCCACCGAGGAAAGCTCTGAAACCATCTACAGTGCTTCCAAGTTACATACACCTCAGTTATGGTCTCTCCTTTTTCCTTACTTACTGGGTATCTTTATCTTTTGGAAAAATCTTGAGTAATTCCTTGATCAAGTGATCAGATTAACGTTCCTTATTACCTTTTATTTTAGCTGTAGGTAGCAGAAGAGAGAAAGAGGTTTTACTTTTGTTAAGGGTTTTGTTAAGGATTTGTATGTTTGTTTGTGGTTTTTAAATTATCTGTGCCTTCATGTGTTATCAGTCTTACCTCCCCCTAAGTTGTTTTTCAGTCACAAGGCAGGCGAAAGCTTCATGGCTCGTCATCGTCCCCCTCCCTTCCTGATGATAGAATGTAGGAAATAATGCAAATCCCAAGGCGTTGTGCAATGGAGACACTGTGAACATGTGACTTTTCTACCTCGAAGGACCGTAAAAAGGAAAACTAAGTGGGAAAAGTCTTTTAAAATACACAGCTGTAGGTGAGCTCAAGCCTACATGTTTTAGGACAGAGTACGAATAAGGGAAACGTGGAGTTTCTCCTAAAAGAGTGAGAACACTCCTCAGCAGTGTTACGAACAGCCATAAGAGTGAAGAGGAGGGATACAGACATGGATTGCGTTTTTCAAACGGGAAATTCTATGCTTTCGTGCCAAGTCATTATTTATGTGTCCTATGGAACAGTCGAGAATGAAGTAATGAGAGTAGAACATGCATTTCTCCCTCCAAAAGCCCTTCCTCCATTCACATTCCTGTCAGTTTCTAACTTTCTAGCAAGGCTGAGGCAGTTTCTGCTACTCCTCCAACCAAAATGTCCATTTAGCCGACAAAGTTTGAGTCATAACGTAGGAACAAATAGTCTAATCGTTTTGGTTTGATTAAACACCTGCAGGGAAAAGCACCTGCCTGACTTTCCCGAATATAGCAACATCTCAGTTTTAGGGGTCACAGACTAAAGCTGACTAGATAAGTGGAACAAGCTGATCATGATGAATGTGCCATATATCCACATATCTAAGATCAGAAAAGCAACGAAGTGGCATTATTGCAAAAGGCATTCTTGTGTGACCAAATGAGCCCAGTTTTGTACAATTTGGTAGAAGCTTGCTATGTAGCTGTACTATTCAGTGGGCAGTTTCAGGTAGCTAAACTAAATGTGTCTGTGCATCTCAGACATGTTTTATATATTTCATAAGGTCTAAACCATGTGTTCATGTTCTCATGATTAAGTATTCCTATTTAGATGTCTGGGTTTATCATCTGTTTTAGGGGAGCCTTAGATGATCAGTAAGAGAAAATACTACATTTGAAAGGTAAGCCTATTGCCATGAAAATGGATTTAAAACCTGGTCTCTGACCCTCGGGATATTCTTGTTGATCTCCTTTAACAGCATATACATAATTAAAAAAAAAAAAAAAAAAAAAAAAAAAAAAAAAAAAAAAAAAAAAAAAGAGTAATAAAAATCAGTGTGTGGATACCAACTGCTTCACAGATTATGCAATGACGTCATGTCCTTGGGAACATCCCATCGTACTTTCCGGACTTTTGCTGCAGAATGCAAGTCCCTCTCCATCCTTACATGGCTGCACACCAGATTCAGGTACCGTCGAACCGAGGTGTCTTGTCAAACCTTCTTGTATTTTTATAACACGCTCATGTCCTAGCAGGAAGAGGACTCGCTACGGGCATGAAAATTGAGTGGAAGTATAGAGGCAGAAAATCAGAGCTAAAATTCACAGAGGATCGTGCTTGTCTTTTGTGTTGCACAACATAATTTAAAAAAAAAATAAGAAAGGGCAGGAAAAGTATTACAAAAGCTCCGTTTCTATTCTGTGAAAGAATAACTTGGACAACATCTGGAACGGAGCTCTTTCCCTCATTGAGTATCATATAGTAAGCGCAGCCACAAAACCATTGAAAGGGAAACTTCGGCGTTCCCTCCGCCGGCGCGCACGCCTCGCTTAGCGAGAACACCAGGCTTACAGGGATTTCCAGGGTCTCTGGAGACTACAAACGGAGCTGGGAAATGCTGATTTTAACAAAACTCTTAGAGTTTTCGGTGGAAGACTCCTGCCTTTTCCCTGCGAACAGGGAGAAAAAGATCTTTCTGACGGAGAGCAGAAGTGGAAGCAGCTGCAGCAGAGCTTCCTGCCGCTCTGCCTCCAGCCAAAGGGGCTGCAGATCCAAACCGGGCCGGATTTGAGAGGCCGTTACTTCGAAAATCCACCAGATTAGACAAGCTAGTTGCCAAAAGTCATCCAAGGAAGCCCAGGACGCGGCTATCCCGTGCACACACACATCCCCTGCTAGCGCCAAGTAGTTTGTAGAGAAGGCGGTGTGAGCGGCCCCTTCCGCCCCGCCGCGGCACCGCCTCCCGGGGCACCCGGCCACTGCCCTGGCGCCTCCGCTGGGCAGCTTCGGGGCTCCCCCCGGGCCCACCCGCACTCCGAGGGGCGGCATCCTGCCCCTGCGGGGGAAGGCGGCCCGCAACGGGGTGTGGGGAGAGCAGGAGGTCGGCTAGCGGCAGCCAGGATGCGAGCGGGGAGCCTCACCTCCCCGGGGAGCGGCTCCGGGCCCGGGCCGTGGCGTTGCCGAGGAGATAAACGCCTCTTGTCCCTGGAGAGGGGACACGGGACAAAGGCTCACCTGGCTTGGCTCAGGGAGCCGGCGGCACTGAGGCTGCGAGGGCCGGCACCCGGCGCTCCCCGAGGAGCACGGGCGGGGCCGGCCCCTGGTGGATTCCAGCGGGGCTTGGGTCGGGACCCCCGCGCTCCCTGTCCGGAGAGCCGCGGGTGTCTCATGGGCCGGGCAGCCCCAGGGCCGGCCTTGGCCACAGGTTGTCGTGCTCCACGTCCTTGCTCCCCTCCTTATACCCTTGTTTTTGTCCTCTAGTGACCAAATGGCAACTTGTGTGACCTAAGTTGCAGCCTGTTTGCTCGCCTACCTTCCTTCCCTAACGATGTGTTTCAGGTCATTTTGAGGGAAGACAGCTACTTGACTGACTTTTAATTGAAATTTGAAATTGAAAATTTCGTGGCTGCCCTTGAAAATATTTTTAGGAAACCTGTGAAAATATTCAGCTTGGTACTGCAGTATTTTTGCTCCTGCACAAAACACAAAATACGAACTGATTTAAAGGAATATCTCAGAGGGGAAGAGAAACAAATCCGCAGTCATTCAGTAGTAAAACAAAAATCAGAAAATTTTCTCCTCTTAAACCAGTAGTCACGGAAGAAATGTCTTTTCAGATATCAAAGAAGAGATGTTTTAAAGAGTGCTCCTAATGGAAGGGCCTTTGTGTTTTCTGCTCCAACAGCGGGGTTCTGTATTTTGTGGAATATCATCATACCACCAACACAAGAGAAATACCATTCGAGAAGCCAGGAGTGTTGACACACAATTCAAGAGTGAATTTCTTGAAGAACAGTTTACCTCTACCTGACAATAAGGTGTTAATAGAAACAACATTTAGAATTTTGCCACTGTACAGAATCCTTTCTGAACTTGTAAATAAAAATAAGCTCAACAAATATTATTCTCATTTTGGAATCTTTACAATACAATTACTGCAGACTGCTAAGATCACTCCACTGACCCTCAACCATACTACACAGATACTGCCAAACTGAATTCCCTTATTATTTCTCAGAGCCAACACTTGTTAAAAAGGGGAATGCAGAGTCACTAATTTAAATGTTAGCTTTCTAGAAAAAAAAAATGAGAGAGAAAGAGGAAGCGATGAAAATGGTGGTAAGCTGTCTTTTAAAATTAAATAAATTTGAGAAGTCTGTAGGAAAATAGCCTAAGGGTGACTAGACTAGTGTTGTCTCTTCTTCAGCCTACAAGTCTTCTGCAGGTTATTTTTCTCCAGTATAAATGTAATTTAATAGCAGAGATGGATATTGTTTCACTTTCAGCTATCTGCTCTATACTCTGGTCTCATTCTACATTAGATGATTACCTTACTGTGCTATATGCACAATTTAAAGGGAATTACCTATTACTTCAATTATTTGTTTCTTATCAACTGATGTTACACTACAAGGATTTGCATTGAAAGGACACAAAGAAAGAGCAAGTCATGGCACATTGCCAAATAAAAGAGTAATGTTCTGGTGAATTTAGCCCAAATAATTTACTGCTATATAAAAGTGGAAAAGTGGAAGGTGAACCCTTTGACCAATAAATCTCTTCTGCATGTGAAACCCTTATCTTGTCCCCTCCAATATATTCCACACTAGGAAGCCATCATCATTGGCTCTGGTTTGTTATTTGTAAACCTTGATCTTCTGCACTCGGTGTCCTAAATATGGATAATTAGCATCAGTTTATCACGCCTCTGCATATTTTCTCTTCTCTCCAAACATGCATGCTTCTATTGGCTGCCATTCTGTCACAGAAGATTATGGAGACAGATTGCAGAGAATGAATGTGCTAAACGAGATTAGGAAGGAATAGAAATAGCAACTTGGCCAATAAATTCCTCGTGAGAGCCTTATCATACAATTACACGTTGACTTGTTTCACACTCTCCCAGCCTCTTAATCCAACGCCCCCACCAAGAATAAAATTTCACTAATTTCTGAATTACTGCATATCCTCATGACTTGTCACTGAGAATGGTTGGAAGGAGCAACACGGTCGAAAATAGCACATCAAACTTCCAAAAAGAAAACAAACTTTACAGACAGAAAGAGATGTGGCTTTTAAATGTTTGTGGCCGCATGTAAAAGTTTTTGTGCCGTAGCAGTTTTGAAGGGTCAGGACTTCAGCATCAAGACATGGATGCTTTTAGTCCCTAACCCTTTACATCGGAGGTTACCTTATCCTTAGAGGGACTTGGGGATCAGAACACAGTGTGTTGATGCTGCTAATCTATTCACCCACTGTGCAAGCAACTCTCCAATGAGCCCCTACAAACCCGTTCAGAAAGCAATGGTGAAAACACCTGCTGCCATCATCAGTTTTTTGGACATTCCTGAAAATTGCAGTAATTGAGAAGATGCCAAAAGCATGACAGCAAAGCGAGACAAAATCCTAATGAACTCACAAGAAACATCTACCAGCTCTGTGGAGTCAGTTTTGCCCCTTCTGCCATGGTTATTTCAATGTGGACATCAAGAAAACATTATTTCCATGAGGTAATTCAGAGGCATGGCTAAAATCTTCAGGAGACATCATCTCTGGAAATGCTGGAAGTCTCCATTTTCCCCACTTATACTAGCCCAAGAAGAGGGCTTGCAAAAAGTATTAATGTTGTCATAATGCTGTTTTCATTGTTTTAGATACATGTAGAAGAAGAAAGACATAAATGGAATAAAAAGCTCCAAGACCGGAAGATAAAGCCTTGCTCAGTTGATCTGTACTCATAGACTTGATGTAACAGTGCACTCTTACAATTTTAGATTTAAGAACGTTTTACAGTGTTTATTACAGTGAAAGGACTTGCTTTAGGAACAAACTTGTGTTTGTAACTCGAGTAATTTTTTCCCCTAATAAATGTGAATCTTCAACTCCATACAGAACCCGGACGAAAGGTATGATGAAGTTGTGCTATGTATTCCTGAGTTGTTTAGCGTCACTCCCGCCTGTGAAATCAGATGCTGAGAACATAGGAGTGAAGGGATACATGTCACAAGTGTTAAAGATGTTCAAAATAAAGGGATTCCCTTGAGTGGGACCTTTCCTGAACGCTTTTCCCCAGTGGAGAAGTGATCCAGGCTGCAGTGGAGAATCCCCTCTTCCCCCAAGCTGGCAAGTTTGGGCATGGCAGACCCATCCAGCGAGCACCCCAGAGCCTTGGTCCTCTTGAGTTATCCTGAAGTGGGTTTAGTGATGGTGGGGTTGCTGATTTATTTTTTTTTATTTTTTTTTTTTTAACCTACCCTTTATTTTCTTTTGCTCTCCTCCAGAGTTTTGTTTGGTAATAAACCCCTCCAGATGGGAAACCAGACTGCAGATGAAAGTCACACTCATCCAGAGTTTTAAAACCACGCAGTTGCAGAAAAGATTGAGATGACAATAGCATGACCCACGGGATAGCAAAACAGCCTGCTACCTGTTTGCTGCCATAATAACTTCTGCGGTCACATAAAATTTTAATAACTCTCCCTTATTTCCTTTTTTCTGTTATAGCCATAGGCTTGCATACGTATTCATATGCATGTATATCTATACGCATACACGCAGAGAGACACATATATATACGTGTAGATATACATATATATATATGTACACACACATCACCCAAATGAATTGGTTAGCATCGGGCAGAGAGGCGTTTGCCATTAATCTGGGAACAAACCGCTAACCTCGGTGACTGGTATTTTAGCTTTTCTTTTCTCGCTTCTCTCAGTGTGGGGAGAGCAGTAAAGCTTGTGTGGACTGATTGTGAGGGGCTCTGCTGGAATTTGGCAGGCCAGGGGCTTGGAGAGAAGCCCCATGCTGACTCCTATTCAGCGGGCCAGTTTTCTGCGAGCTTTGGAAGTTTCACTCAGCCGTGCACTCAATGGCTTCACAAAGCTGATTACAAGCTTCAGCGCATTCCTGAAGGAGCCAAAAGCGACGCAGGTGCAAACGAGCCGAGGGAGCCCCTTATCCCGGTGACAGAATGGGACAAGCTGGGAAAGGCTTGGACCACACAAATCCAAGGCTCACCAGGCAGCAGCAAGCCTGCCTTGGGAACCGGGGATCATTATCCGCTCCATTCAGCGGGGACCCAGCGGCGGCAGCGGCACGTCCCAAGGCTGGGGACGGGCTTCCCGTCCCGGGTGGGAGCAGAGCCGTTTCACCTGGCATCCCCTCTCCGCTCCCTTCGCGGCTGCCCAGGCACGAACCTGAGGTGCCCCTGCTCCCCCGAAATGATTCGTACCCCAGCATCTGTTAGTCTTCAGCCTGCCGCCTGAAGCACCTTGCCGTTTTCCCCCCTATTGCCCCATCCCACAAGAAAAAAACCCCCCTCCTGTTCCTCTTCCCTTCCCCAGAAAAACACGGTGCTAAGGGTCTGTCTGGAAACCCAGCACAGAAAACACACTGATCCGAAATGGCAGGTTTCCTCCCAGCTGAAGTTCTCTAACAAACACCCTATTTTCAAGACTGCCTTTAATTCCAGAGAGAAGCCAGCCGAGAGTGCACCCTCCTCCCCTCCCAATTACTCGAGCCACTCGATTCCCACAGAAACCTCCCGCAACACAAGCGCCTGGTGAATGCTTTCTGACTCGGTGAAAGCAGCCCACGGTCCCTGCCCTTCCTGCCTCCCCGGCGAGCGAGGGGGTGGCGAGGAGTCGAGGGGGGTCTTGGTGCCGGAGAGGGTGAAGCGTGATTACTTTTAATTAGGGGTTCTCGGAAGGAGTTCCTCTCGCCTCCGCTCCCTCGCCCCTTTTCCTCGCTCTCAGCCCTTCCCCTCCAGCCGAGAGAAGAAGCTGCACTTTACTTCCCTGAAAAATTAATTACGGCCCTTCCCCGCTATCAATTACGGAGGAATCAGCCTTTCCTAGGGAGAGGAGAAATAATCAAAAGGCTTTTCAGTCTTGCTGGGGGGGGGAACGACCTCGGACCGCCGAACACATAATGCGGCAAGGGGACTGCCGCGCTTCTGGCCGCTGGTTTCATATGCAAATGGCGATCTGCCTCCAAGTTATCATTATGGTTTTATTTTTTTTCCCCCCCTTAATGTTATTATTGTGTCGGGGTTTTAACAGCCACATGCTCTACCCTTCCCTTTCAGCGAGGTTTCCTTGGCGATCAGCCACGCCGCTTCTTCCCCGGGCGCATTGCCCCCGCCCCAGCGCCTGCCCCACGTCCATGTTAATTTCGCCCTATGGAAATGAAAGCGGCCCGGCCGGGCAGCTGATATTAAAGCGATCCCCCGGCCCCGGGGCTCGCCCTCCCCGCTCCTCGCAGCGGCCGTGCCTCCGCAGGAGCGCGGCGTGTCGGTGCCGAGGGCCCCCCCGGGCCCCGAGCCCACCGCCCCTTTCATGCTTGTGAGATGCTGGGGAGGCAGCGGTGCGTTTGCTTGTGCGGAGCACACCGCCTGCAAGCGGTTGCCTTGGCAGAAAGGTGCAGCTTTCTGATGTTCTTTTGTCTGATAACTAATTCAAGTTAATGCGATCTTTATGTAAAGCTAACAGCGGATAATTGTCTATTTTCTCGCCAACAATCTCCATCACAATCACTTATCTGGAAACCTGCGGTTGTATTAATCGTTATATTCCCCGAGATAAGCGTCTCTCGAATTATCAGTAAACACTGGAGGGAAATTAAACAAACTCCAGAGCCACTTAAGTTTCCTCTGCAGCTTTTAGCCGCCTTCTCGGGAGGAGGGGGAGTGGGAACGACGACACCCCTCAAACCAACCTGGGGACCGGAACACAACATGAAAAGGGTGTGTGTGAAACAGGGAAGAAGGGCCTGAAATTTTGGATAATTTTGAAGAGCCGAGTCCTGCTGAAGGCGCTTTCCATTCGAGGTGCCCGTGCGGCAGACAGACACGCACCTTTGCGCCCCGCTCGTCGGGCGGCGGTCGGTCTTTAGCTGCCCCTGGGACCTTGTTGGCAATTCTTGTAAATCATGTAATTAAGTGTATTAGTCTCTGCAGGGGAAAGACGAGCAGCTAGGAGAGAATACACCCAGAGATTAAGCAGGAGTCGCATGGCTTTAGGTCTGCTACACGAGGAGAAGAGTTCTACTGCCTTCCGAGAATCACCGTATTAGCACAGTTATTGGCAATATTTATACTAGAGAGTGAGCTGAACCCCAGGAGGGTAACAGAGAGTGCGAGAGAGCGAAACTACTGTGGGAATACGTTTTACTGCTCAGATCCCATCAGTTCCGTTAGGTGTAAAGAAATTATAGCAAATTGTGCTGGAAAACCCTCCAGGGAAAACATACACGTACGACAAAGATTTTGTCTTTTTGAGACGAAGTCAAAACATCGGTGTCAAATGAAACTCATTTTAGGGGCGCTGCCGTGTGTGTGTGTTTATTCGAGCACCTGGGTGTGGGGGGGAAAGAAAAAAAGCAGCCCAAACCATGACATTTCAGTCGTCTGTGCCAGCAGAGAGTTTACAACTTCTTCGGGAAGAGCGAGGCGTCCTGGAGCCTCCCCTCGCTGCCGGAGCCCGGGCTGAGGCCACCGCTGTCCCGCTGCAGGGCTGGCTGACAGCGCTCTGCGCCTTTCTGGGAGCGTTTGCCACGTCAAAAGCGCTTTAGGAACCTTAGCTGAGTAATCCTGGCGTTTAGTTACTGAGCAGGCATCAAAGAATTTAAAAACTGGCCTCTATGATGAGCTTTATTTATATTGGACTTAAGATTTTTTTAAATTTTTTTTTATTTTATTTTTTTGGTAAGCAAACTTTTATTCACGAAGATTTCCAGTGGCACGATTCGCGTCCTAGCCTGAGGAAGCTGAGGTGTGAGATGGAAAAGAAAACAAAACAACAAACCCGAACAAAAAAATAAAACAGAAAAAAAATCCCCCCAACACAAACAAACACAAACAAAATGAAACACCTTAACGAAACAACACACAAACCTCCCATTACTTATTTGTGTGCCATGGCAGCGCATTTCTAAATATGATCGGTTTATTGAAAAAAACAAAAAACCAAACCTGCCTAAATTCTCGAATTATTTCACTTGAGCGAAAAAGTTCCCAGGGTAGCTTTTTCTTATGGCATTTGAGAATCATCCCACTTCATCTCTCACCTGAATCTTGTCATCTGTGCCATCTTGAAGTGATCTGTGAACAATGCTGGTCCCTTGGACAGCCCAAGCTGGTCAATCAGGCAGAACAGACTATGCAAATGGAATGGAAAGGCGAAGCGATGAAGAACAGTGGCCCCCATTGTCTTGGGCATTTCAAAGCGAAGCCC
>NC_031768.1:24948157-25010757 GCF_001522545.3 Parus major
AAAAAAAAAAAGAAAGGAGAAAAAGTACCACCACAACTGGGGACTGGGATCCCAGCCACACTGCCCGCTCACATCCCGCAATTCCGCTCCCTCCACTCCTAACTGCGGTGCAGCTGACGCCTTTTGCAACCTTTTGGTGAACGCCTCGCCTTTCGTGTTGTTTTTAGCGTCGAATCGGATGATGATTTAAGTTGCATTTAACTTATTTTCTGTCGGGTCTCTTTCAGGCACTCTAATGAGCTAACGCCGGGGAAACGCCGCTGTGAGCAGGCAGTGAACTATTTATTGACAATCGCTTCCAAAACTTCAGATACGAGCGGCTTTAAAAGAGTCAGGCAATGTCTTTGCGAGTGATTAAACCAGCAACTAAGCTGGGTATTTACGGGTCCGTTAGGAGTTTTTGTGAATACCCTGTTTCTTAATACACTCATGCAGTTGTCGCTCCTGAATATTGCTGCCAGCCCTGCTGCAGCTTCGCCTCCTGGTCCCAAAGTTAGCTCCGCCATGAGAAACGAACTTTCAGTTCAGTAAAGCTGGGGGCTGTCAGATGATTAATGTGCATTTTCAGGAGACTAAATCATTGCTCGTGTTTCACTTATTGTTCCTTTTCATTTTCTTTTGTCTGTAGGTGACATTTGTGATCACCATGTGGTGAGCAGAGGAAACTCCCCTCTCTTCCACCCTCATGTCAGGAGCCTGTGCTCAAGGAGCAAAGGTCTGTGCCATCGATAACTAAAAATGCTGGGGGTTGTGTTTCCTCTTCCCAATGTCTCATCGGGCAGGAGTTTAGTGAATCCAAAGCTTCTTCTCCAAGGACAGTCTTACTCCAGTGAGTCTACAGAGATGGATGCAGCCCAGCCTCTGCCTACAGCACAGACACAGCGGTCACACATGAGAATGGTCACCCTTCAGTGCAGACTGCTTAGTGTTCATGTGGGAGCAGGGAAGAAAGTTTCATTGGTCTAGAGAGCTGAGTTAAGCTCTTAAATACATTCTTTGCAAGACCAAGAGTGAGTCAGTGCTTCTTTCCTATCCCTTAAACTGTCTCTTTCCCTTTAGCTTGGTTAATGCATTCTGTAACAACATCACATAAATTACAAAGGAGGCAAAGGATGGAATTATTTAAAACTAAATAATTATTCACCGTGATTTGATTGGCTTCCCAAAATTAAGGTTGCCTCTTTCAGAATGCAGTGGTGGATAAGAAGGAAAAGATGAGAGTAACAAAGAAAACCAAAGAAAAATGGAAATGAATGGGGAAAATAAATTAATGTGTAGGTACTCTTTCATCTTCTGGCTGGAAGATCTTCCCCCTCATCAGAGAGAGTTTTCCAAGGACAACTACTATGTTAGGAGAAAGTCAGTTTTCAGCTGCATCAGCTCTGGTCAAATGAGTAATGCAAGAACTCATTCTGCTACGTGCCTCATACAAATATTTCAGTAGAGATGATGTACACTCTGAGCACCCTTCTCTGCCAGATATTTGTGCATTTAGCTCCTCTAAACTTTGTGTCTTAGACAAATGGATCCCCCAAAATCTATGTTCTAGGAATTGTTGGACATGCTTTAGGTCTGGGTAAGTCACTTACTGATTTGAATGCAGAAACCCAGAGAAAAAACAATGTTTTGCAGCCAGTGCCTACACAGGAGACAACAGCGATGCACATGGCCAGGGGCCAAATGCCCCATTACTGTAAGTGGGTGCATCTTCATCTGGCTCTCTGCTGAAGCACTTCCAGAAAGATATGAAGGAGGAACTCCAAAGTGAAGCAGCTTCTTGTCATGCCTCCCATGTAGGTGTTGCCACGGGGCTGCGTAGAGACTCCTTGTGGCCGCCACAATTCCCAGCTGATGGTGAGATGGATGATGTCCTCAGGGCACAGACTAAGGGTGGGAAACGGGGCCCACAAGGTCACATCAACACTCTAGACCCAGACACATCCTTCTCCCACAAGAGCCCTATTCTAAGCTCATGCTGCCAGCTGGACCTTTCCCCTTCTCAGCAGCCTGCCAGCCTCACAGACCAGAGATGAGAGCCCAAAGGTGGGTTTGCCACCTCCACTCGGGCTTTTTGTCAACCAGTTCCCATCACCCCAGGTTAATGACCTTGGCTCTGCTGGGAGGGAAATTGCCCCAGACCTGCCCTTTGGGCAGGGTGCTCAGATAAGCAGGGGCAACTTCCTTCCCCAGTGGCCCAACGTTGGGCGGGGGGAACTAATTGGAAACAAGATCAGCTCCTTCCTTTATAAGCTGAACTTTTCTTTTCTTTCACAGCTGGAACTTCTGCCTCATCCCTTTACCAGCCCTAGTCCTGGTACATTCAGTCACAGATATCTCTGCTTGTGCACTGGCTGTATTTTTCATGTTTATTATCATCCAGCCCAGTGTAGTGCCATCTGGCACACATACACACGGGGAAGAAAACCATATATTCAGCAAATGGAGCATACAGGGTTTAGGTTTTGTTTTGTCTTGTTTTTCTTATTTTTCCAGTTTCTCTTAAAATTATGTGGAAAAGATAGACAAGCAATTCTCCATCATGAAATGATCAAAACTCCCAGTTATGACATTAAAAATTACTAGAGAGCAGAGATGGTAGGAAGAGACAAGAACCCCTTTCTGCTGAAATACATTTGTCTTTTCCTCCTTCTGTTTCATTTCACCTCATGCTCAGATAAGGAACAGAATTACTTTAAAATGTTTGCATTAATTCTTTTTATTCAGGATTTGTTCTAGCTTTTTAAAGAATTATTTTACTGTAAGACATGTGTGAGTGATATATAACTAGTCACACTCCTCCAAAGAAATAGAAAACTATGAGACATCCTGTAGTCTTCAAAACCTTTGCTGTTTTTTATTGCCACAATAAAATCGATTCAAAATACCTCTTCAAAGTAGATATAAAAAGCCACACAGACTATTTTCAGTGAAGCTAGCACCTATTGCATTACTACTTTAATTCAAAGACAGTTTAGTAACAGAGTTGTACAATCAAAGCATATTTCTTCCCTGAAAATTCATGCACTGTAAGATTATCAGTTGAGTTGCCCATGGAAAAAGTACTACACCATGTATTGTATTACTTGATTCGTTTTCTTTCAAATTTTACTTTAATTTTAACTTTGGCTGATTACTGTATTGTGATCTAAGTCAGCAATCTCAAACTAACTATCAACATCACTTTTGAAGAAACTCTACAACTGCATGATAATGATGAAATTTAAGTTTCTGTCAGTTATTGTGTAATGTCTACACCACAGAAAAGCAAACCTTCAGGTATTTTAATTCCATTTGCATGTATTATATTTGCATTGTGTTCTTTGTACTTCATTTTTCGAAGTAGAATTCTGAGCTATAAAAATACTACTAAAAACCTGTTTGGGGTATTTATTTATTTTCTTTTTCTAAATTGAATTATAGCTTTGATGAAAATGTGAAACGAAATAGTTTTGGGGAGAAAATTGTCAGCTACTCAGATTTCTTTGGAAAAACAACTTGTTTTACAGGTACTGATGCAGACTGAGAATTGTTCTCTGATCCTACTAAAACAAAGAAGCATATTTGAGTGCAATTAATATGGTGCCTATATATTGAATTTGATTTTGGTCTCACATCTGTTTAAAATTCAAAATATCTGTTGCTCAAGCCTTGATCCAACTCTGAGTGATGTCACTCACAATGACTTCTGGTGGCCTGTGGTTCAAGGGCTTTTACACCACCGTGCCTTTGCCACTAGGCTGAAAAAGGTTATTTTTGATACTCCTTTCTTTTCCTGTGAAACCAGATTAACTTGGAAAGAATTAAAAATGCTTGAACAGAGATGCTCAAGGTTACTTTTTATGGCAATACATCTAAATTAAAATATTTCCTACAAACAAATGAAATTTGATAGCAACACAAAAATTTGCATTTTCTAGTATATTTCCACTGGTTTTTGATTTTTTGGTGTATCTCAGTTTTACATGTATGCATTCATCACCTTATTTCTCGCAACACAGTACTGAAATTTTCATGTAAATAACAGGTGAAGAAAGAATCTATTGTAAAATACAATGTATAAAAA
The DNA here is from genome assembly GCF_001522545.3 of Parus major. NCBI lineage: Eukaryota > Metazoa > Chordata > Aves > Passeriformes > Paridae > Parus > Parus major. Next base: position 24,952,221 of record NC_031768.1, read on the forward strand.
ATTCATTAAAACAAGCAAAATAATTTAAATAATAGTTATTCAATAAATGTCAGGAGAGCAATCCCATACCTTCACTGATCAAGGCTTCTGTGTAACTCAGAAGAAAGTGATGAAGGAGGACGTTTTGTGCAGTAATATATGGAGCTTGTTCCTGTTGTTAAGCACATAAATAGAAATTCAGCAAGTCTTACCAAAAAGGGTCATAAACAACCACAACTGAAAACTCACATCTCTCTCTGTTTTGTACTGCAACATGTACAGGGGGAAAAAAAAAAGAAGATTTTTTTTTTTTTTTTGATGATGACTCAGATTATCTCCTATTAAACTCAGCTTTAGATTCTGAGAGGTGCAAAGCAAAATAACCAGAACTTTGCTGCTCACTGTTAGAGGTTTTTCTTACAGACTGGTAGAGTTCCTTTTAAGTATCTCCAGCAAAAGAGGTACAAAAGAGAAATCAAAGTGGAAGAAGCAGTCAGAATGTTACAAATATAATGCAGAATCCTTTTGTGTTGGTAAGCATCAATAGGCAATAAAGCAAATTTGAACCCACTCATCAGTTTTCTTCATCCTGTATGCACTGAACAGGTTAAATTATAAAAAAATCTTGTCATAAATGAACCTAGTTTTCAGAATTTACAGTGTTTGCATAAATATTATGGATTTGAATATCCAAGATCAATGTGGCTTGGTTAAACGATCTATAGTCTATAAAATTTTATCAGTGATCAGAAAGATCTTTTAAGGCATTGAAGATATCTTTTTCCACTTACATGGACTGAAATGGCTGAGCAGGCTTACCTCATTAAACTCCATCTGGGAAGACAGCCTGTGGGGAAAGAAGCTCCACCATGATTAAACATCCCATCTAGTTTACTGCATTAGTGTTAGGTCATCATAAATGGTAGGTAAGTGAAACAATGTTTCTTTTCCGTCGTAAGTGCTTCTAAAATGTTGTGGAATTTAAATGCTTGGAAATGTTTCCCAGCTTTCAGAATTAACTTTAGCCCTTGATATCCTTATTTATTCCACTAACTCTCCTAAAGTGGCCTTCAAAATGCATAAGCCTGGATTTATTGTAAACTTCACTATTGCAGCTCCACTGTGGTTGTTCTGATCATTTCAGGACAAATGAGACAGTTTAAACTAATGACTGAACATCTATTGTGTTAGTGCTGTTTCCTGGTTATCTGGTTATTATTTATTTCCAGCTTGTTCCATTGTTTCTTGCCTCATGAAGACTCCTGTTTGCTCTGATAAAATTCCTTATAACATGGCAGCAACACCAAGGGTTGGGTAAAAGGGCTCCTCTGAATGATAACACAAAGAGCATATAAAGAATACATCACAGCAGTCAGTAGTATAATGTAATTTATTTTCAGTAGACATCCTCTTCACCACTGGATTAGTCACTTTGTTAATGGAAAATGACCCATAACTCATAGGAGTGGGAACTTTATGTGCAGGCCTTGCCTCTACCAGAGCAGATGAACTGCAGTCACTTAATATTGTGGCTCCTTCCAATCTTTCTTGTGCATTCCATACATCGTGGGAGTTTCAGGTGGGTGAAAACTGCAGGACACAGTGGTAAAACAGACTTAGATGGGATTTATATTTTGTATTGTACTAGAAAACATTAATAAAAGATGCCTCTTTCATCTAGAACTCATCATGATCCCATAAGCAGACAATGAACCAGTTCTAAAAAGCAAGCTTTGTACGTGCTTATACATTCAAGATGCCGTTTTCTACCACTATAAACCAGGCATCTTCGGAATTCATTGTTCAGATTTCACTTCAGCATGACTTTAAACAGAATTCATCAGGTCATTCTCTGTAGGAATGCAGCTTGTCTCACTGTGCTAGGAGAAGTTGACACTGAAATCTAAAAAATTCAGACTTTGTCAGCAAAATGAGAGTTTACAGTTTCAGTAGAATCTAAGAGCTCCTGAGATTTAGCTTTTAAATATATTTTTACTCCTTTCTTTAATTTGACACATAGAAAATGTATGTTTACAGGGGGCTGTGCCATCCCACCTTAAAAGGGAGGGGAGAACCCAAGAATCATAGATGCCCATGGTCAAAAACAAACTACAGAAGTCAGAGGGTCTGCAAACACTTATCAAATTTTATTAGTAAATTATATATGTGGCCTGGAAATCACTATATAAGTCTCTTACCCTTCTGCATAAACATACAGTGGTGCATTTTGAATAATGGGTAGGGTCAAAGGAAAGAGAAGGGGACTAAGAGAGAGAGAGAGAAGGGAAGAAAGGAGAACAGAAAGATCACAAGTCCTGGCTCCAGTGTCGATCCAGCTGGTGGGCTGCCCAGGGTCCTGAGGGGATGCTGCCCAGGCATAACAGGGCCACCTTTTACAGACAAGCTTTTTCAACCTGGACCTGAGTTTCTCACTTTCTACACAACTTAGTTACATGGGCGTTTCTTTCTTCTAGACCTTTCTGGAAATAAGTAGGAGGACTTTGGGGTCTTTTGTGGCCTTGATCCTCTCCTACTGGTTGGTATTTGGTCAACAGGCCATGCCTGCTTCTCAACCTCATTGCACTTGCTTGTTGTGCTCCTCCTCAGGAGTCAGAACAAGGGTGTTTGTCCACAGAAATGCTGCCCTACCATCATATGGTTAATTTCTCCAGCCACATCCTGTTCCTTCACACAGTCTGCTCTTACCAACAGTCCTTGCTTGGCTCCACAGCTATCCAGCTGTCAGTGCTTGAGACATTCACATTGGCCCCTTATCTTCTGGGCTTTTACAGGCCCAGAAATTTGAGTATTAAAAACTCAGATTTCAGAACCACATTCTATCAAAAGTATGTTACATTCAGAATTTTAAGTTTGTGGATTAACCCATGTGATCAGGGAAACAGAAATGGAGGCAGCAGTACCTTCTCTGTCTCATCTCGTAAAAAACAATGGCAAGATTTCCATACCCAGCATTATTTTTAATGTATAAAAGGAAGTTCTAGGACTCAGTTTGTACACTTTTAATACATTTAAACTAAGTAATTTGCTATAGACAAAACAACTTTTAGCTTTGATGATAGGACTGAATCTCTTCTTCTGAAATACCCAAGTTTATCCCTAACTTTATACCTGAGAGATCACAGAAAATTTATCTGCCTGACACAATAAACCCCATGGTAATTAGAAGGATTCTAAGCCTTCATAAATATTCTAAACCTTTACCCACTTACACATGAGGCCAGCAAAAAAATATGTTTCTGTTTTCCTCAAATCCTCAGTAAGACCTTGGACCAACTCCCACTGAAGTCAATTACACTCTTTTCTGTAGATCTGAAATCAGGATGTACCTGCAATTCCCTTCTCTTGCTCTGCATCAGTGACAGTTTTGCACAAAACCTTGGACAAAATGTTGCCAACGGCTCTCTGGATAGAATTTAACTGAACAGCAAAATAGAATGATTGGCCCACTGCTGTGTTTTGCATTTCATTTTATTCATGTAGCAAATATTATAGGTGTTAGGTCTATGAATACCTCTGATCTTTCAGAATTAATTCTGCTTTCAAATCAAAAGCCTGTGGTTAAAATGAAGTGTACTTTAGAACCATGTTTTATTTGACGAGTTTTCAAGGATGAAAAATTCACTCCAACTTTCAGTAGACAATTTCAGTGGTTAATTGCCATCACCATTGACCATTTTGACCCTTCTTTAAGCAAAAATTTTTCAACTTCCAGGTGCACTGTAATATGAATACCTTTTCCTGATAAACTGAAGAGTCATCTACAGCCATCTTTTTGCCCCCACAGAGACACAACATGGCCAAGTCATCCTTTAATATGGGCTTTAATATGGTTTATCTAGGCTGAATGCCTTTCCTTTCTTCTGTGTACTCTGCCAACAATGCTTTCCAGTCTGTTAACCATGCTACATGTTCTCCTCTGAAATCTTTCCAACATCCTCTAGGTTCATTGCCAGATGTTCTCGAGCAGCTGTGCAGAATTAAGACCATTTTAAACCCAGTGCAGTGGCTTGTGTTAAGTTCTTATTAGAATTATGTTAGTCATAAAGGCATTAGAAATAGCTAGCAACAACTGTAAGAAACCAAAAAGTGACATACCAGCTCTTACTTCAGGGCTAGAGCTTTAGGTACAGGGCCTTAATGGAGAAATAAAAGGTGTTTGTGCCTTCAGCACTTAGGAGACATCAACCTCTTCATAGGGATTTCTAAATAGAGGTGTAGTGGCCTGAAAAGAGGTGCCATTTCAAAATCTAGAAACCTTCTCCTTTTGTTTATTTGCAAGTGTGCTTTAGTATCCTGAAATTTTCCATCTTGCTTTGGGTGAGGGCACTGTTCTTCATCATTCTCTTGGAAGGGTGCCTAGTGTTTGTGTCCAATGTTAAGATCACTGCAGCAGCATGGTTGGAGGACTGACATTGTGCAAAGAAATGATACACCAAAGTTTGTAAAGCACTTTGCTTGGAGGTAAAAACAACACATGAAAATTAATCAAATTTTCATTTGCTTTGTGTAATTATACTGTTATAATTCATACATGCTGTAAAATCTCCTCTGCAACTGTTTAATGAAAATGTTGCAGTAACATGTAAAGAGTCTTATAAAACTTACTTTAGGTATTTCAGCCTGTGATTGACAGTTGGTAGACTGGTCTATGGCACAGACAATTCATACAATGAATGAGCAATTGGCATTTCTCAACTAATCATGTTTGTATTTTTTGAAGCTGCTTAATAAAAAAATTGGGGGAATGACATATTCTGTTTTGCTGAAATATATTTTGCTAGAAAAAGAAGCAATACCCTATAAAACTGTATATCTGTTAAAGCAAGCAAGCAAGCAAACAAAAAAAACAACCAAACAAAATAGTCCAGCATGTTACTCAATCAAAAGTGCTTAGTTGCTCAATATTTCCCATGACTGAGTTTTTCTTCTGGCTTTTTCTGTCAGAATTTTTCCTTCTGCTTCTGTTGATTTTATGCTTTTAGTCTATCACTATTTGTTATACTCCTCCTGTTTTGCTCTCTCCTCTCTTTCCTTCTGCCTTACCAAGTCCATGAAGGATGAGCAGAAATACAGACTCCTCTGACCACCCCAGTTTTCAAACATTGGAGTTTTAGGCTCTAAATACAGTTGAGATAGCTGATATCAGGACTAGGTTGTTCAGAGAATTAAAAATAAGATTACAGTGGGAAAGAGGACAGGACTGAAAAATAAATCTCAGCAGAGGGGGTTTAAGAAAACTGTTGTGCAATTGTACAGTCAGTTCCTGAGAGAGGACTATATATCTAAGCAGTCCTACTAAGCCCTGGTCCTGCCAGGGCAATTTGTCCCATTTTAGAACTTCAACACCACATTAAAATTTCACTGTGTTCAGTGCACAGCCATTTCACTTTCCCCTCATCCCCCCTCACTCCTGCAAGATGAGTCTAAGGTGCAGCGACAGCCATGAGTCAATCAAGGATGGTTCTGATTGTAAATGCCTGCAATGGTATAAATGACGGTGCTGAGGGAGATTATATTCAGAGCCACATACATGCTGCAGAGGTCCCACCTCGAGATTAGCCTAAAATACCACCCAGATCTCCAGGTCCCTCCCAATTAGCGCAGCCAGGCAATCTTCCTGGCACTACAGAGGCAAAGACATATTTTTATCTCAGTGCTGTGCTCTCTCCCCTGAACTCTTGGAGCCCCGCTGAGCCGATGGAGTCCCAATCAGTGGGCTAGCTCTGATGCTGCCCCTTCACAAAATTGCCTGTAAAGCCAGTTCACTGAAGGGATCTGTAATGAGCTCAGCAGCTTGGGGCTCTCAGTAAACCGCAGCAGTGAAGTGAGTTCATGGCTGAAATGCCAGCCCTTTTATTCATCAGTAGCACATCAATTAGTAGTTTAACAGGCAGAGGAAAGATACAGTGAGTGTTCATTTAATATTAGGCTGATTGTAGTCCGTGTTTGTGCTAATTCTGGCAAATTTTCCACATTTTAGTACTTGAGGAGAGCTCTTTTCTTATTTTTTTTTTCACCATTACCCACATTACAAAGAACCTGCCAGCTAAGTTCAGTTGTAATGTATAGAATCAAAATTTAAAGATTAGTAAATAAGAAGTTCAAGAAATTCTTACAGACTGAACAATTAATGAAGAAAGAGAAAAGATCCTGTAGGATTCTATATGATTTGTGATATTGTTGTTATATTTATGGTTCTGGTTTATTAGTCTCAGAGACCATTAAGCATTAATGATTTACATTGTATGGGAAACACTTGTGAGTTAATCAGTGCCTCATGCTCTTCAGTGGTTCTACCCTTCCTTTCTTCCTGGCTTACAAAGAGCTGATTTTACTACTTAATTAGTTCCTCTGGTCAAGGACCATGGGCCCAAGTGTTGTCAAAGTTGGCAGAAAAAAAACATCTGTCCACTCAGCCAGAGCTCTCTTCCATCAGCAGGAGGGATGGACAAACAGTTGATGGCAAACAGTATGTTCACCAAATGATGGGCTATTATTGTTAACAGACCGATTGGAACAGTTTAGGGGATTTTGTATTTTGTTGTAACTTATAAGTATTCAAGAAATACTTGCTGGGAACATATTTCAGCCAATTTCAGCCCACTGCATGTTGGATCTATGCCCTCACTATTCATGCTTAATGCTCTCCCACAGTAACCAGTCCCCCAAGTCACACAGATTTGTTTCTTGTCCATTACTGGTGAGTGGAACTAATAAATAGGGGGGTGGAATTATGAATTAATTTCTGCTTTCCCACTGGGAAATATAATCTCTTTTTCTTTGTAGGCAAGGACAAGCCTACCTAGCTCAAGCTTCAAGATTCCTGGGCTTTCAATTCTATCAGAAATATAGAAGAGTTCTTTGAAAGTCAGCAGGAATAACAAATAATTTTTCTGATATGCTGTTCCTGGGAGTCTATGATGTGAAGTCACAAGCTTAGGGCAAATTTAATGCTCATTTTCATTCACTAGCATTACAAAAAGTCTAATTCTCAAATGCTTCTATGCTCTGTTCTCAAGTACAAAAAGAACAAAATGGCTCAGAACTTTCTGCTATCCCTGTTCTTTAATATACCTACATAATCACTGCTTTTTCTTTTATCTTAAAATGTATTCTGGGGATCAACTGCAGTTCTCCTGACATCTGCTGCATGACAGAATGCTGACACCTTTTTCTGCTATGTACCCCTCACTTCCTAGCAGTCTCTATTATAGTCCATCCGTCAGTTTCACTGGGCTGTACAAGCATCTTTTGTCTCTGCCATGCGCTAAGGCCCCTAGATTTCATCTCTTCACCTGATTCACATTTTAATGTCTCAGATTTTCAACAAACACTGCCATATTTCTTATGATCCAATTTATATATGTTTTCTGAGACTAAAGTAGTCCTTTCCCACAAGGTGGGATATTATATTCCACACTACAAGGTTTTATTTTCATTTATTCCATGCCTGCTACTCTGATAGTTTTATATTTTCTGTTTTCTGAGGCTCCTCTCTCACAGTTGCTTCACCTATCTGACCCATTCATCAGTCCACATGTCTTGATCCATGTCTGTCACCTATGAATTCAAAGTTTTTTCTCTTTGTCTTTGTGGATCAGCATCATTCAGCCATCACCTCCCTGATAAGGTTGGTCAGAATGACCATCAGACAATATTTTTTTCCTCAAATATGCTCCCCCTTTTTTTTTTCTTTTGGTGAAGATGGCTGAGGTGTTTCCAGTGAGAACAAAACTGAATGTTGCAATATTGGTGTTGCCAATCTATCACAACTGGAAACTATCAAAATATAAATCTGTTACCAACCACCAGATCTTCTTCCACCTGTTTTCTTGGTTGTCTCCTTACTCTCCAGCAGACATCAGATCTCATATTCATTATATTTTTCCTCTTCATAAGCACTTATATTCAGTCTCTGAGATGAGACTTCTATCAGAAATATTATTTCCCAGAATTGCTACATATTTGGGTTTTTTTCCTAATTCTCCTCCATTTGAAGAAGATCAAGTAAGGAGGGACAGCTGAGGAAGTTGTCAATGTCTCATTGATGGGACTCATTATATGATTTTCTTCTTAGATCCATGATCCCAATGCTCCTTTTCGCCTTCAATTCAGTCTTCGTGCTATTCTGGGAAAGGAACATACTGTGATTTCTTTGGGCTTTTTCTGGCACATCTTTCACATTTTTGAGTCATTAAATTATTAATAAATGTTTAAAATTATATAATAAAAAGTATAAAATATAATTATATAAACACTTGCCAATGGCATCTACTAATGCAAGCAATTACATGTGTCATATTCTTGTAAATCCTCCTTCTGAATGGCATGACCAGTTCTTTGCTCCTCAGGCCTTTTGGGAGAGGTTCTGAGGGAATTCATCATTATGAAAAAGATGCCCACACAGTTTTGTTAATTTTGCATAAATGCAGAGCTACCAAGTCTTTGTTTGGTGCTCAGTAGGATCTTTGCTCAGTGGTCCTGTCCCTCATTGCACTCCCTCACAAACTACAACTATGCAGTAAACTAAAACCATGCAGTAATACGTACACAAACTGAGTTACATCTGGTCCAGTCTCCAATTTATGGACAGGCAATAGGAACAACTGCATGGAATCCCATACCAAGGAAGGGAGGAGATGCTGTAGGGACCACAGCAAAATTCACTCTATTTTGTAAGGACCCGCTTTACACCCTCAGAAGGCTGATGCTGGCTGCACTCTTGAGATTGCCACACTATAGATTTGTCACACACTATAGATCCCTCTGTATCTTTTGATGTGGGAAGGACACAGCTAGATCCCTGCAAGATCCTCCCCATCACAGTTCCAGCTGTGACCATGGGGCTCTTCTTCTTGTGGTATTGACACGGTGAACAAAAAACAGCAGCAAATTCAGGACATGAGGAGAGGCCCTCTTGTAGGTACTGCTGGCACAGCTTTATCTTCCTCTGTTGCCCAGATACAAAGGCTTTACATCAGTTGTCTGAGGGAGGAATGGTCAGAGAAAAAGTTCCTTTAAGTAAACAAGATTACTTGTAGGATTTGTTGGGCAATTAAAGGAATATAGTGAAGATAAGTGCAACTTAACAAGGGCAAAGTCATTTATGTGTAGAAGACAGTTCTAAACTGTCTCTTTCTGAGGGAAAACATCATTAGGAGATACACATCTAGGAAACTTCTTATCACCATTATAACACACACATAAAATTATCAAAACTTTTGAAATTATGATACTACTTTGACCTTGATAGAAGGTGCAACTGTCTTGCCTTCTTTATTTTTATAAATTTGTCAGCATTTTGTCTGGAAAAGAAATGTAATAGACCTTTTAAAATTCATAAATAAGAAACTTCTCTCTTTATACAGCAATGAAGATGGGGAACTGTACGGCATAATTCTAATACAAATGTTATAATAAAATCTCACTCTAAGAATAATTAAGTGAAAAATAAAGTAAAGAAAAAGTAAGTCTGTCACACATACTTGGATAACAGGAGTAAAAATACTTGACATTAGATTGTTATATATTAAGATAAGAAGCTACTACCTCATTTTGACATTGCCAGTTTTCAGAACATATATTACAAAGACAACTTTTCTGTAAGGGCACCCTCAGTACTGTGTAAATGTAGCACGAGTACTGGTATAAACGTGAAACCCAATTACATTCCTCAAGCCACCAAATAATCACAAGGGATATCTTTTTTTTAAACAGAAACAACCAGAGTTTAACTAACACAGCTCTGCTCTCCAGTGACTAGCCTAATACTTTAGACAATGTTTTGGGGTGTCCAAACCTACTTCTTCTCTATTCTTTGGTAACTGCCCAAAACAGTCTACTTCACTGTTCAGCCACAGTTTGTTAGGTCCCCAGAGTTAGCTTTCAAAAATCTTTAAAAATCCCGAGTCTGGAAATTTTGGTGATTAACCTCTTGCCTGAGCTACTTCATGATCTAAATGCACTCAAAGTAACCTAAACACCACCTTATTCCAGGTCAGAAGATAAAACATCTTTCTCTCTCAAAAGTGAACAAAACCATTTTTGCCAAGAATATCTTCTCCTCAAAGAGAGCCTACTCATGAAGCTGAAGCTGCAGAAGTGCCAGCCTGCAGAAGTGCTCAGGAGGCGAGGCAGATCTCCTCTCCTGCAGCATCCCTGGGCAGTTGCCTTTGCATGCACTCTTTGGAGATCAGCTCTCTTCCCTCCACGGAATTCACAGGGATCTCCCACAGCACCCAGCTGGGTGGGCTCTTGTCTCTCTGTCAGTGCCAGGTGCCTTCAATCACAGTGCTCCACAGCAGGGAGCCTGCCCCTTGAATACATATAGGACAATGTGTGAGTTTTCCTTGGTGATGTTTTATTTTCATTCTTCTTCCTCCAGTTGTATTTATTGCCAGTTAAAAAAAACAGTATAAACTAAAATGCACAGATGCAGAGTCTATATTTTATGCTGTATCCACACCTTCTGGGGAGAGTGCTGGTGAGAGATCTTAGGCTCCTTGTCAAATGTGAGGCGGGCTGGTGTCTCCCCTGCCCTAGGATAATGCTGTCTGCCCTAGCCTAATCCAGGTGTCTGCTGGTACCCTGTGGCTTTGAGACATCACTCTTCATAGAATTTTGTGGACTTTGGTGTAATGTGACTTTTCAGTGTAAAGCAGGTCTGAACCTATAGCAGAGGGGCTCTCTAGCATGATGCTGACAATGAGAGCTGTGTGACATGGGTGGGGGCACGATGGCATGGGGGTGCTGGGTTGTGCAAGGATGTGTGGGAGAGTTTACAGGATTGCTCAAGGGAAAATTAGCCACAGCCACGTGGCTTATTTGTCATGTGTCCTTCAGCAAACTGCCCTATCAGCTGAGCTAAGATCTCCCTCCACAGGAGGATAAGTAACTTACTGGACAAGGATTTGGGTGTGAACTAGCATGGATACAGTAAATATGTCAGGGTGACCATGTTATGGGAGTAAAACTAGGCTAAATAGTGTTTAGTGTGACAGCCTTTGTGACTTAAACAGACTTAAACACAGCTCCTACATTCTTAATATCCAACCCACTTATCCCAACAAGCTCTTGTCTGAGTTCAGTGGTGTTTTCAACCCAGGCTGACAATCCTGTTACAGTGTTTGGGTAGCAGCACTAGCAGTACCTTCCCTTCAACTGATGCTTCTCCAGGTCTTCAGTTGAACATGATGACAGGGAATACCATCCTCTGGCTCTTGATGTTCTTTTACCACTTCATCACAGTTATGCCCTGGGCTGCAGAAATCCAGTGTGTTAGCCCAGCATTCAGTGGAAAAAAGTCACAGTCATATTTAGCAGAACTGAATGTGGTAAGGGATGGCAAAGGCAATATAAGGGCTTCTACAAGTACACTGAAAAAAGGAAGTCTACCAAAATGTGGGCCCACTGCTGAAGGAGATGGGGGAGCTGGTTATGCAGGACATGAGGTACTTCATGTCTTCTTTGCCTCAGTTGTTACTAGCAAGAACAGCCTCCAAGAATCCCAGATCTAAGACACCAGAGGAAAGGTTGAGCAAGAAAAATGTACTCCTGGTGGAAGAGGATCAGATCTTGGGGCACTTAAACCAGGCATACATAAGTCCATGGGGCCTGATGAGATACACACTCAGGTGCTGGGGAACAAGCAGCTGTCACTATGAATTGTCAGGCCACTCTTAATGATCTTAGGTCAGTCATGGTAATTGAGAGAACTTCCCAAAGGCTGGAGAATAGCAAATAACTATTTGTTATTCTCCAGCCTTTGGGAAGAAAAGAGGTTTCCCTTCAAATATCCAAGAAGGGAAGACTGACTCAGGGAATTAGAGGCTGTTCAGACTCACCTTGATCCCTTGGAAGGTGTTGGAACCATCCTGAAAATAATTTCCAGGCACCTGAAGGACAAGTTATCAAGGAGTAGTCAGCATGGCTTCATCAAAGGGAAGTCATAATTCACCAACTTGGAACCTATGCTGAAATGACTGTCAGGATACACGAGAGGAGAGCAGTGCGTGTTTTCTACCTGGACTTAAGAAAAGCTTTTGACACTGTAGAATTACGAGTTGGATGAGTAAATAGTGATGTGGATTCAAAACTGGATGAAATGGCTGGGCCCAGAGGGTGGTGGTCAGTCTCATGAAGTCTAGTTGGAGGCTTTTCAATAGCAGTGTACCCCAGAGATCCAATCTTTTCTAACATCTTCATTAATGATGTGGATGACAGGGCAGAGTAGTCCTTAGCAAATTTGTAGAAGACACAAAACTGGGAAGACTGACTTATATGCCAGGATCAGGCTGTCATCCAGAGGGACCTTGACAAGCTGAAGAAATGAGCTGCCAAAAACCTCATGAAGTTCAACAGGGGGAAGTGAAAAGTTCTGCTCCTGTGGAGGGTAGTACCCCAGGTACTAGTGCATCCTGGGGGTTGCCCAGCTGGAGAGCTTTCCAGTGGGCCAGGGGAGGTGATCATTCTCCTCAGCACTTGTGGCATTGTCCTCAGCACACAGGAATGGCTGTGTCCTGCTCTGGGCTCTCCAAGAGTGAGTACCAGTACAAGAGGACATGGACATATTGGAGCAATTCCAGTGAATGCCCATGAAGATTGTTAAGGGGCTGGAGCACTTCTGATATGAAGACATGCTGAGAGAGCTGGGACTATCCAGCCTGGAGAAGAAAAGGCTCAGAGGGATCATATCAATGTATAAAAATATTTGAATGGAAAGTGCAAAGAGGACAGAGACAGGCTCTTTTCAGTGGTGACAAGACATGTGGCAATGAGCACAACCTGAAACTCAGGAGGCTCCTTTCATACATAAAAAACGCTTTACTGTGACGGTGATCAAGCACATGCACAGCTTATTCAGAGGGTTTATGGTGTCTCTGTCCTTGGAGATATGTGAGTTGTCCAGTCATGGTCCTGGCCAACTGGCTCTAGGTGTCCCTGCTTGAGCAGGAGTGTTGGACCAGTTCCTGGAGGTCCCTTAGAACCATAAACACTTTGTGATTCTATCAGGTTTATGCACCTAAAAGAGCCACATTCCCCCATAAGCCCTAATGGTCTGAGGAGCTCCAAGCCAATGAAGGTGACATGCCACAAGTGCAGCAGTTATGTACGTGCTGGGTCAGCTCATCAGCTACACTGGTTGGAAAGGAGAACCTGTAAGAGAGCCTTGGACATTCAAATGAGGGCAAATCTCACAGCCAAGGCGGGTTGACTTCTGTCACAGCAAAGACAAAAAGCAGTGTTTCTGAGGACTATTAGCAGAGTGAAATTGACCCCTTCCTTTATGAAAAAGCATGTTATTGTAAACATTAAGAGCATCAGCTACTGTATTTTCTTTGTTCAGTAGCTGGGGATCAAAACACACTCTTACCATGTAAATGAGGGGTGAAATAACAGACCCTTTTACATTCTTTTTTGAGCAGACAGGATTACAGCACAGATTGTGTTGTGAAACAAAGAATAGCTCCACAGGAGCCATGACTCTTTCTATGAATCATTCTGTCCCCCCTCTCCCCTTCCCATATATCCGTTTTATGTGTAATTTTTCTTAAGGGAAAATAACTTCTAGATGGGAATGCCATGCTAACTGAATGGCTAGGCTTAAAAAGGGCTAAAGTTGGCCATTTGCTAGCTACAATTTTATTTAATAAGTAGCAACTGAAAACGGTTATTTGCCTTTCTGCTTGGAGACAGAAAATATCCTTTAACCATAAGCATACACATTGTCAAAATTATAAACATATCCTTCCCCTAAAGTGGGTAATAGAAATAAAAGTCATAATACACCTCCAATATCAGGAGTGAAATTAGGATGGAGAGCCTGGAGAGATGGGGTATATGTTTTCCTGCATAATGTTAAGTCAGCAACAGCTTTGTGTGAAGAGAAATTATGTATGGAACCATGGTGAAATTTACAGGAACTACTGTGGAGAACCTGAAATGTGTAACAGAACAAATAAAAGATTTGGAGTTTAAAGGTTACACCAAATTTAGAAATCAAAGGAAACAAGCCAAAGCAGTCAATTTATGCTAATACTGGTGGAGAAAGGATTACAGGTGTATCTAAGGACTGCTTGGTGGGCATTTAATGGACATGCTTTCTCTCTAACTTTCAAGAGTCAGTTTGTCTAGTTAGTCTAGTTTATGGTTTTCATACTCCCTGACATGCTTTGAAATGAGTCCTTCTTTCTGTGCATCTGAGGTGCTCAGTTCACATTCCCAAGGGCCACTTTTGCTCCATGGAGCAAAGTAGGAACAGTTATGAGTCTGCCCTGACTGGGGTAGCTTTTTTGGTCTTAGCCTAACATCCAGAGGTTTACAAAATCTTCTTTTTCCTGACCTTCTCTCCTGGGAACAGGGACACAGCAGTCAGATAGAACAGAAAGATAACTGAAAGAAAGAAAAATGTTATCTGTCTGCTGTAGCCTCCTCTTTCTCTCCTGAAAATGTCAATGACTGGCCACAATCTGGCCCCAAGCACATTCACTTGCAGTAACACTGGTAGATATTATGTGTCACATATAATTTTGCAGTAATTTCCTGGACTCAGCAATAATTTCACTGATGTTTAGTTTCAACTCTTAAAAAATACCTAAGTGAACAAATTCAATTTTTCATGCATAAATATAGTTTTAGGAAGCTGTGGCACTTCTGTACAGTGATGATGCTTTCTGAGTTCATTGCAGGATTAATACCTGCTATAAATAATATTTTTGTGTTTGTAATCATTAAAATGAGCAAAAGGTAACAAGAAATTAAACATGAGGTAAAATCAGAAAAGGTAACATTTGAATGCACAGATATATCCCAAATATTTTTGTGTTAATTGTTTTTTCAAATTATTCCTATTGAGCTACTGAATGACAGAATTCTTAGCTTGGGAAAGATATCCAAGATTATCCAACAGTTAACCCAGAACTGCCAAGTCCACAATTAAACTGTGTCCCCAAGTGCCACATTTACATGCCAACACCCACCACCTCCAGTGATGGGGAATCTACCACTTCCCTGAGCAGCCTGCTCCAGTGATTGACAACCCTTTCCATGAAGATCTTTCTCCTAATATCCAGCCTGGACCCTGGAACAGCTGGTGGCCCTTTCCTCTTGTGCTATTGCTTGTTGCCTGGGAGAAGAGTCCAACACCCAGCTCATTACTGCTTCCTGTCAGGAACTTGTGGAGGGGGATGAGGTTCCTCCTGAACCTCCTTCACTCCCGGCTAAAGAACCCCAGCTCCCTCAGCCACTGCTCACAGCGTTTGTTCTCCACACCCTCCACCTCCATCTCCATGGCCCTTCTCTGGACCTGCTCCAGCACCTCAGTGTCCGTGAGATGCTGCTGACTTTAGATCAGCAACAAACAAGGGCAGATTCTTATGGATATGGGTATGGAAAAAGGAGAAAGGGAAAGAAAGAAGGAGAGGAGAGGTGAGGAGAAGAAAAGGAAATGGAGAAGGAAAAGAGATTTAACACACTGCACAGTGAATGCAAGCCTTAAAAGAACCTGAGGACTGGTCACAGGAAAAACACAAAGCAGGTCCAGCTTTATGTAGGAGATACAGTCACAAACAAGACACTCAACTCATCAAAAGACATTTCTACATTTCTACGTGCTTACATTTCTGAAGTACCATCTCCAGAAGAAAACAAGGTTTTCCTTTTAGTAAGTACACAGCACATCAAGGCTGAACAATTTGTTAATGTGAACGTTGGAGAGAAGAGCGATTACAGCAATAAAGGTTCTGACACAGCAATTAAAGTAGCTGGGTTAGACTAAGGGAATCTTGTAAAACCCCCACGTGCCCAACTTTGTAGACAAACTTGATGTGGTTTGGAGGAGTGTGTGGCTTTGTGATCACATAATCAAGGACTGTGAGGGTGGGAGCACACCTGGGTTAGAGCCAGTTTTGTTGCTGGTTTTGTGGATGCAGGTTTAGCTGCACACACAGCCCCAGGAAGCCCGTGTTCCTGGGGAGACTGGGGACAGGAACTTCACTGTTATGTAGGATTTAACAGTTTTGCTCAGAAAATCTAGTGAGGGTTTTTGGACAGGAAAATTGCAGGATTTAGCTGAAATGTGAGGAATCTTTGGGTCCCTAGTTAATTATGATTTGCTTTGTTATAGTAACAGAAATAGTGCTAGAGAAAAGGAGACAGTTCTTGTCTTGAAGGGTATGCACTGCTATTATTGTTTTATTTGTCTTGTTTCTCCTTAAAAGTAGCTACTGTTTACAAAGTATCCACAGTAAATCCAAACAGTGGGTTGGAGACTGAGACTGACTAAGTGAAACCTGCCCTAAGTGTGCACCCAAGAGATCAACTGAAATCAATTTGTCCTGCAGAGGTAGGTGGTTATACATCAAAGCTGAGAAAAATCATACTGGAAGCCACGGGAACACTTTCAAGCGTGAAAACTGTGGGTTGCCTACGGAATATGCCCTTATTACTGAAAAGTGTGTGCATGTGTGTGCTTGCCCGAGTCATGGAGAGACAGAGCGTGGAGGAGAGAGAATAAGAGAAAGGGGGAAATAGAAAAGAAGGAAAAGAGAAATCAGTAGAGACACGCAAATGCCAAATCACAGTGGCTGTATAAAATTATTTTGAGCTTTTCATACAACTTACATAATTCTCAAGAAGAGGAAAATAAAGCTGTAATTTATGCAGTTCTCCCTAGAAAGTAAAAAAAAAAAAAAAAGTTATTTTTACAACTCCCTATATTGATTTTATTTTTAGAACACTTTCTAAAACAAGTGGAGAATTCAATCCTACTCTCTGAGGCATGTCAATTTTTGCCCACATAGTCGATGGAAAGATTGAACCCTAAGTGCAGATCATGACATTCTGCTGTGATAAAAGCTGTTTCTGTTTGCTTTAACTCCCATGCATAGTGGCAAATGCCACCTGTGACACACTGGTAAAAGCACAACTATTTCTATTGCATCCAGTGATTGCAATACTCTGGAAGTTGTTTCTGAAAGTTACCTGAGTCTCTCTACTCAGATAAATAAATTTTGTCTAAGTGTTTTAATACAAGAGAAGGTAGTCAAGTTATAGACACAAACAAATTTCATCTTCCAGGGCTTTTTTCAGAACATAATACCAATTAACAAAAAATAATACATATCAAGAGTAAAAAAAGTATATTATATGCTTTGGAATGTGTTTCTTTCTAACCCTGTTCAGGAAAAGCCTTGAAGCTTTGCTTACATCCTCCTTAATCATGCCTGTAGGCATTGTTTAATCAGTGCTTTGGTAAACAGCCATGATTCCAATCACTGCCCTCCATGTTCTTCTGTATTTAAGGACAAGTGTATATCAATAATCAAGACCTGGCCAGAAAAGTGGCCTTTAGTCTACCCTTTTCATTGGTGCATCCCACACACCAGCATCCCCTTGTACTGTCAAAAGAACTTCTTTCTATTATTACTGAAATTGCTGTGGCTATGAAGGCAGAACCAAAAATTCCCAGAACCATCTAAATCAATGAAAATCTATTGCTTCATAAACCTGAATATGTCTTATTACATTATCTTTCCAGAGATATGGGTTACAAGACTGTTATGCTGCCAGTGACATATTTCTTTTTGCACGGTGTGAGGGCCCAGTGAGGGCAGCAGGGCAGCAGACTGCCTTGCCATGACAACTTGAGCAACATTTCCAACTGTTTCTTCATCTTCCAGATGCCTCCTGCTTCAGACAGCTTTTCACAGCCTTGGACCTCCCAAGGAAGCCTGAATACCTGTTTTTTACTGACTTTGGTTTCTACCATAGCTATTGTTTCTTAGTTAGCTTTTCAGATGGGGAACCAGCTGTCTTGCTTCTCTGGCTGAGGTTCTGGTCTCCATGCCTGCTGATCCTCAACATGGTGCCAGCCCAAGTATTGAGAATTGCATGCCAGGAACAAATTCTCTTCTTTCTAGCCATGTTGGCTGTCCAGGTCCTTGTCTGCCATAAGAATGAAGAACTGTCAGGTTCCAGCTCCAAAAATCCTTCCTTCCCTTTCCTCTGTGCTGCAGCCCACGCTGGCCTAGTTTTGAATCATGCTGGAAAATGGATATAAGCAGCTAAAATTTCCTTCCTGTGCAAGGCAATATGCCCTTTCTAATATTAGTATCTAGAGGATCCCCAGATCTTTAGCAATTTAATAAATCCAGATGAGTATTAAAAAATAGCGAGGATTGACAGGCCCTCTAATAATTATGATGAAAAATAAGTGAAAATGTCTGTTAAAATTTTGCCAAGAAACTATTTTTGTCCTCAGGCAACATTTTGTTACTCTGTTTTCATGCCTCAATGTGTTTCCTTCCAAGCTGGCTATATAGTTCTATAGACATAAAAACACAAAAATGCACCTAAGCATTATCTGTATACCTCTTGTTTCCCAAACCTGAAGTAATTTATGTAATTATACACATAATGTATTTTATCCAAATACACAAAGAATATTTTTTTTCTAAATGCCACTTAGTATCTAGATTTAACTTAAACCACTACTTAGTCTATCTTCCTTAATAGGATACTAAAAAGGAATTTTATGACAACATTATCAGTAGCATTTTGCTGATAATTAGAATAACAATAATAATACTGAGATATTTCTTCAGTAATAATGGTGTTATTAATGAGATTTTTATGAAAGACAGACTTCTTTAGTATAATTATGAAAATTGATCTTTTTCATTTTACTTATTCACTGAAATCAGATAAGTGGCTTAACTACATGTATTATTTCTAATAAATATTCAAAAGAATGCATTTAAACAAGGCACCTCATTCTATTCTTGCTCATATTCCTTGCATTTAAATAAAAGTGTAATTGCTCTGCTTTTTTAAACTGCTAGTTTGGATTAGCTGTCTAACCTGTACAGTGTAGCTGTTTTCTGTTTGCATTTTTAATAGCTTTATTACCATTTGGTGAAGCCTTAATTTCTCACTCCCTTGAAGAGTCCTGCCTTTAAGTCAGCTCTACAATTTAACCAACAATAATCTGTCAAGATAAGATAAAGACCTGCACCAGATGAAATGCAGTATTTTTGTGTAGCATTCTGTCATTGTTAAAGGAAAGATCTGAGTATGTCAAAATGTAACACCTGAAAGTTTAATAAACTTTGTAGCATAATTTTACAGTTCACATTTTAAAATAAATTGTTCTAGAATACATTAGCTTGTTCACTAGCGAAATCAGTTAAATATCTATATAAATATGTTTGGGTGAAGGGAGCCAGCAGTTTCTCAACAAGGATTAAAGTTCTTTCAGTTTTCAAGCCTCAGATTAAGTCACTTCTGAAAATCTTTGCTTCAATTCAGTTCTATTAACTCTACAGTTTCCCTGTAGTTCCTTCATAATATTTAGCCTAACATCACTGCAGAGGTTTATTCAATATTACAAATATTCTTTTTTTCAGAGTTGCTAATACTAGAGGCAATTGAAATGAAATATAACTCCTTGCTTTCAGGACTTGTGCCGGTCTTCATACATTTCTCTTTCATTAACTCATGCAAGTAATTTTTTTTAATATACGAAGATGAGGTCCTAAATCCATGTTGGTGTTAAACAGTAACTGAATCGTGTCAGGCATTTATGAACTAATATAGGAGAGAGGAGTGAAAAAGGAGTTTCTCAGTTCTACCTTAGCCAAACTTTCTGTTCCATGTGCAAATGGGCATGAATGCATTTCATCTCACCAGGCATATTCAATGTAACTGGCAGAAGCATGGGGTCTGCGAGCTACTCCCGAATCCATGAGAGTAGATACAGGAGTGGGTATGTGGCTGGGGAGGGTAAACCAGAGCACTGTGCATGGAACATTTTGGGCACCCCTCTGTTCTCTGGACAGCTTGGACTGTACTGTGATCTTTCTCTGCTCAGCCCTAGATGGGACATTCTCCAGGAAGGGACTGCTCTGTATTGCTCATGTGAGAAAGACCCGTACATTGTGGCCTTTCCAGAAAGCCTTAGGATTTTATACCAAATATTTTAGATATATATCTATTTTTAGTAACTGAACTCTTATGAATACTTTTCCCTTTTTCTTTCCCCCTCATAAAAGGGATAAAGTCTGCAGTAAACTTGGAAGCCAGTACTAGTATCTGAAGGCATTGAGCTCAGCTCGCTTCTTGGCCTCAAGCTGTTGTCTCTTTCCACAATGACCAGTCCTCCCCTCTGAGGTTGGGTTAAACTCTCCCAGGGCAGCTTTGCTAAAACATAGACTTCCATGAAATGGTTCCATTTTGATGAATCATAATTTTGAAGTGAAGAATGTCTGATTTGATGCCAAATTTAGCAGTCTGTTTAACTGCAGTATTCCATCTTCCTGAGCTAGCGCTTGAAGGGCTCTGAAGGTTTGGCACCATAGATCCTGTATTAATTGCAAATACCATAGTACAGTGTATTTTCATTTCTCACAGCCAGTGATTCAGGTTCTGCAAGGCATCATTGAATAGACACTGATTTATGGGGAGCAGGCCCGAGACTGCAAAGGTTGTTCATAATTTAGCTCTGCTTTGACATAAACTTGGTGATTCTGAGGGCCTTTATTTATTTATTTATTAGTTATGAGACAAATAATCTGATTTTCTGAACAAACAGGGGCTACAGTTCTGCAATACAAACATCTACTGTGTGATTCATGAAACACACCACTGCCAGATATTCTGTTAGTTTTAAGGCTGAAGCCATAGGACTGTTCTGTAATGCTCACGTGAGCAAGGCCTGTACAATATGGCCTTTCCAGAAAAAGCACTGAGATGAAAACCTCATATTTAAGAAACAGGAGCACTGAAAATTAGGCTCCAATGTCCATTGTCAAGGTCTTAAAAATATTTATGACTTAAGAAGTATATAGCAGTGGTTGCTAATTCATGGCAAACATGGAAGATAATTAAGTGATAGTCATTATCTTTATTCAACAAACTGTAGGTTTCTTTCTGCCTGCATATTTGGGAGTTGAAAATGGGAATAAAGGCAGCTCATGAACAATGTCCCAACCCAATAGCCTATCAAAAGTCGTGGGGGAGCCTGCCATGCATGCCATTATGCAGTGGGCATAACCCTTAACACATGCTGGGTGTCTGAAACACACTTGCTCCAAGCACAATCTCCATTGAGTAAAGCCCTTAATCGTATTCCTAAGTCCATACTTGTGCTCAGGGCCTGATCTGTGTCTGAAGGACTTTTTGGAACTGCAAACTGACATTCCTGTGCTCTGCCTCCCCCTGGGAGATACAGTTTAGAGCAGGGGAAAGGGTTCTTTGGCAACTCAGTTCAATCAGCTCGCAAGACTACAAAACATATGGGACAAACAAGCTTTTCTGCCAGCATCAGAGGCCAGGAGATCAGCACCTCTTGCATGAAGGCTTGAAGCTGTGTGAGATGTTCTTTCTTACTGCCACGCTAAGTGACAGCAGTACCATGCAGAGGTGCTGATCCCTGACCATGGTGGGAGGCTACTGCTCCAGCAGCTCTGGCTGGGTGAACAATCCTGTAAAGCACTTTGGCAGAAAGCAGCCAGGTTAATGCCAGCTGCCCAGCTCATACAGGCTAACCCAGGCAGCTTTGCCCATGCAACAGCAGCAATGGTGACCTGCAGGAACAGGCTGGTGACACCCTCCTCTGACACAGCTCTTTCCACAATAATTAATGACTTTTAACCCAATTACCTTTGCACAGTCTGAAGTGAGTCACAGATGCAAACATCTCTTCCTAGTAGGAGCCCAAGCCTACACTGAGCTGTAAAAGCATATGTATGAGCATAAGCCAAGACAGAAGGAAGGGCAGGAAACGCCCTCTGAGCAGGAGAAAATGTACAACTGACAGAGCTGAAGCCGGCTGGACTCCAAATGTGCTTAGATGCCTTCCTGAG
Organism: Parus major; assembly: GCF_001522545.3. NCBI lineage: Eukaryota > Metazoa > Chordata > Aves > Passeriformes > Paridae > Parus > Parus major. The sequence goes on from NC_031768.1 coordinate 24,974,081, forward strand.
CTACAGCCTTACAGCTACCATCTCAAATTGGTCTCAAATCAAGATCTCATATCCCATGTTTGCGACAACTCTCCACAACAAAACAACCTGAGTTTAAGAGTAGTCCATGCTGGAAATAGATGTTCCTTTGAGGTTAACATAATGGACTCCAAGTTTCTGCCTCCCATGTAGTTTTTCTGTTCTTTAAGAAGTAGGAGCACTACACTGCATGTGTGTGATGTGAGACTGTGTGTCAATGAAAGACATAAAAAATTATTCCAGCAAAAGGCTCTGACTGGAATAACAATGGAGAAGCCAAGGGGCTCACAGTTCTATAACAAGTTAATTCAGAAAATCACAAGGCAAGACAGCTGGAGTGAGGAAATACTTGTGACAATTTTTTTTTAAGAATTACATGATGAAAAAATAATAATAAATATTAACAATGTTTTTTGGTTGTTTTTTTCTTTTTCTTTTTTCTTTCCCATGCCATAAACAATGGTACTCTGGTCATAAGCCAAAACCTGACAAAGGTCCAAGGTTGAAAAGGGTTTCTTTGAGCCTGTCTTCTTGGTATAATTATTGTAGGTTCAGAGGAACTAGATCTGGAGTGTTGTAAAACTCAACACAATGAACTTGACAGACAGCCAGATTTCTGTTTTCAGCCAGTTTAGGGTTACTATAATCTCATTATTATGCTTGAAAGACGACAAGTAATAGAATCTCAGGTAGCTGTTCTGTCTTTACTCAGCCGCATCTTCTCTTTTATGCCAATTTCCCTTGATTACCTGAACTAGTGAGGCTCGGTTTTCAACCACTTATCTTCCAGCAATAATCATCTGATCAGCCTTACAAGGTTCTCACTGCACTCAACGGTTTTAATGGGTCAAGCGTTAAATTAACCCTTTAACCATACCCCAGGAGAATACAAAACTTATTAAAAAACAATTTACTATTCAGTCATTGTTAACTTTACAGAGGAGAAGGAGTTCTTTAAACAGATTTGCTTGTTGTTCCATCCACTCATACCTTGTTTTGCTGTACCTTTATCCTTACTAAGACACAAAAATTTTTTAAAGCTTCTTAAAGAAACATTCTTCTGATTCCTTACTTCCAAGGAAACATAAAACAAAGCCACAGAAAAGCTGTGTGTATCTTATGTTCTATTTTAAGGCAACTTCTCACAAAGGTTAAATTAATTTTTCCACATATAGAAAACCATCCACAAAGACATGATTCATGTCAGTCAATATTGCGTCTTGGGCAGAACTGTAAGGGTGGTGGAACCCTTATGGACCCATCTATATGATTGGAATGGAATGGAATGGAATGGAATGGAATAGTATTTGTACTGGCTACAGCAGGGAGACAGCCAAGCAGGAGGTCATTTGCTCATGGAGGTCTGTGTTAGTGTGTAGGGCAGTCACAGCTGTGATGCCACTCCCAGCTTCCCCACAAAACTCTGGAGCCCTCTCTGGGAGGAGGCTGGATGCAGGAGCCCAACAATGTTCTCTGGCTTTATACTTCCCAAGGACAGTGCACAGCCAACAGAAATACGGCTTCTGCCTTAACTGACCCCCTTCAAAGTTGGGGAAACCAAGGGATGTGTGAGGGGAAGAAGAAGCCTTGCCAAAGCTGCTGCTCACAGTAGGTCTGCAGGTCAGGGAATAACACCGGATTAGGTGTTATTAACATAACATCAGGAGGAGCTTGAACAAGAGGCAAAGGGCATCAGTGGCTTTACCAGACCTTAGTCCTCTTGCAGAAACAGGGATCCCTGCACACGAGAACAGCTTTAGCAGACCAGGCTATCTTTTCCACAGTAGGGCAAACTCTCCCTTTCAGCAAAGATCCAACAGGAAAAAAGACATAAGAATAGAAATATTTTATGTAAACCACAGTGAGAAAGAGCCTCAATTTGCTAGTTGTTATGAACTAAAGATGTGATACTTCCCAGTGCTACTTCTTACAACAGTACATAGCAGAGATGCCCAGGGTGTAGATCTACCTTTGCTATCTTCAGCCAATTCTTACACAAAATTCTCACTGCTGGTCACAGGGGTATTGCCAGGAAATGACTTGAATGAAAGACAGAATATTTTACAGAGACATCTTGTACAACATTTTCATAATCTTTAGTTTGTACAATTCCATCTGATCTTTGATGACATTTGGAACTGCTTAAGGGTCTTTACTAGCTCAGGTTAGTGCTCATCATAGGAATATTAGGGCTATAAAATCTGCTGTACATATCAGTCACTACATGTCTGTATAAAATTAATGTGGTGATTTCAGTGTGTTTATAATATATTGGTCTTTTACAGTGGATGAACTGAAAGAAAGAAGACACAGTGCTTAAACATTAGATGACGTGATGATTTCGGGTACGTTGGCTTTCAAGAAGTGTCTAAAATGAACCCCCAGGCCCTTACACAGAAGAGGGATGGGCCAGTGATGAGGACATTGAGCACAGCAATCCTGCTGGGCAGGGCACTGCCAAGAGTCAGCCAAGAGAAACACTAGAAAGAGAAACACATCTTGGGGCTCAGCCCTCTGCAGAACTTCAGGATCTCACTGTGGTCTGCAGTGAAGGTGACTTGTCTTCAAAGAACTCCAATAGTGTGGCATGTTTCCTATGAAAGGGTTATTCTATTCTACTCCTCACTGCTTCTTTTCAAAACACAGACTTTAGAAAAAACATGGTGGTGACTTTTCCACATCATTCCTACTGGGACGCATCTTCCCCCAGGAGAACAAGTGTCAGGGTTCAGTGACTCCTTTAGCCTGCAAGTGTTTAGTCTTCAATCTCCTTTCTACAAATTTTTGAATCACTACTCCACAAACAAATATTCTTCAAGCAGAAAAAAATCTGCCAAAATATATTTTCCCCCAGTAATTGCTAAAAGAACATGTATGGCTGGTACTTTCCATGTGAGTGTTGTTTGGGAGTTGCATCTTCAGCCACTTCTGTGCAATCTCTACTGAGGAGTGCCTGAGACCAACCAATATTGTGTATATCAAAGATGGCATTTCCCTGCAGAGGAACAACAATGGAAATATAAAATTAGATTTTTTTTATTTTTTTTTTTAAAAGACACAATGACAAATTCCCACAAATGAAATTAAAAAGACAAGGCAAGATTTACTTACCAAACACAGGCACACAATGCCACTTGAAGGCATTTTCCCTTGTATTTGATCAACTGCTTTAGATGCCATGTCATTGGCAGACATGTTAGAAAGCCTCTGAGCTACCTATGGAGGAGCAGATGGAGGCAATAGGTACCTGCATGCCTAAAATAACTCTAAACATTTCTGTATAGGCAACTGAGTCCCACACCTTGATTGTTTTGCCTTTGATACCAGAAATGTATTTATTTAATATTTTTTTTAAAAAATATTAAATAAATATATTTTTGTTTTCCCATCAGTTTCCATTTGAGGAAAAAACCAAACTGTTTCCTCTTTATCATCCTCTACATTCAGTGATATTTCTTCAGATCCTCCTACAAAAAAATGAGCATGTCCCTGTAAGAAAAGCAGGGAGTAGATGTTTTTGTGGACATCTGTATATGAAAAAAAGGAAGAGAGTAACGTGAAATTCAAACTGCTTCTGAAGGCAAGTATAATCTGTTTAAATTTGAAAGGCAAACCAGATAATTTTCATTTATGAAAATGGACATATGAATTATTAATAAAGGGAAAGGGCAGATTTGGGACAAAAGAAAACAAAAGAGGAGAATGCTGCAGTTTACAGACCTTTATCAATGGATGTTTAGCCCTGGGGAAGATGGAGTGAGACCAGCCCTGGGGAGAATGACTTGGGGGTGTTTGAGGGAGAGAAGCTCAATATGATTTGGCAGTGCACGCCCGCAATTCAAAATCCAACTGCATCCTGGGCTGCACTGAAGAGGCATGGCCAGTAGGGAAAGGGAGGGGATTCTGCCCCTCTGCTCTGCTCCAGTAAGATAAGACCCCACCTGGAGTTATGCATCCAGCTCTGAAGCCCCCAGCATAAGACCTTGACCTGTTGGAGTGTGTCCAGACGAGGCCACAAAGATGATCAGAGACAGGCTGAGAGACTTGGGAATGTTCAGCCTGGAGAAGTGAAGGCCCCAGGCAGATGTAGCAGCTCCATCCAGTAAAGTCCTAAAGAGAGCTTATGAGAACGCCATAGAGAGACTTTACAAAGGCATGTAGTGATAAGACAAGGGGGAATGGCTTTAAACTGAAGAAGAGTAGGTTTAGATTAAGTATTTTTCACTATGAGGATGATGAGACCTTGGAACAGGCTGTCCAGAGTAGTTGTGGATGCCCTATCCCTTGATGTGCTCAAGAACAAGTTGGATGAGGCTCCAAGCCACCTGGTCTAGTGGAATATTCCCTGTCCACAGCAGGGAGGTTGGAACTAGATGACGTTTAAGCTTCCTTAAAACCCAAACCATTTCTATGATTCTATGTTTCTGAACAGCCACACTTCAATATAATGAGGTGGTAGACAAAAATCATACGTAACTTCTCCTCAATGGGCTAATGCTTTTCCAAGCTTTCTGGAATATTCTTGGGAGCATCTTATCCAATGTGTACACCTGGTATTCATCTGACCCAAAGGCTTCCTTTGTAGACAATGGGAAAAGACATATTTAGGGACTATTTTCACTGAGCAATTTTAAACACATATTTTGGAGATGTACTTTTGAGAAAACCTGTGCCTGTGAAGATTGTGGAAAAGGGAGAAAGTCACAAAATATTTGTAGATCTTTGGTCATGTCAAGCTGCATAATTAGAAATATGTCAACTCCATTCAAAGCACCCTTTCAGTCATAGAATCAAATAACAGTTTTGGCCAGAAGGGATCTCTACAGTCCAATCACCTGCAATTAACAGGAACATTGTCATCTTGATCAGGTTGCTCAGAGCCCCATCCAACCTGACCTTGGATGTTTCCAGTGATAGGACATCCACTGTCCCCCTGGGCTACTTCTGTCCATGTTTTCCAGCCTCAGTGTCAGAGTCTGTTTTCCAGTAAAATTTCTAAGTAGATCTAATGCTTTCTTGGAAGACCATTGAGTCCATTCAGTTCCCCAAAAGACATAAAGTGCCTGAAACTTGTCAAATACAAGATTCTTCTCCAAAGAATACCACAGTATTGCTCTGCACCAGCTTGGGTTTAAAGGCCAGCATCTTATTTCCTTTAGCTCAAACAAAGTTCCCTGTAATTTAAGGGAAATGGCCTGTAGTTAAGGGATAAAAAAAAATAGCAGTAAACAGTACCCAAAAACTACATTAACAAGTGCTCCTGAAGAAGCAGTGATTTTCTAGTATACAGAGTGGCTACATTATAGTACCTAACATGGAATCAGTGCAAAATTTTAGCAATTTTAAAGTGTTATCAAAATAAAAATACATTGCAGTAGACAATCTGCATCTTGGGCATTGTATTTCTGCTTTTTAGAACTAATTGTCTGCTTTATGCATGCACAGAACTTTATCAAACTGAAAAGGTCTTCTATAAGTCAACAGTGTTTCTTATGTCTTCAAATGGGGTACGAGCACTTACCTACATAAATATATTGTAATTCACTTTGAAAAGTAAAAATGGATAAAGAAAGGTTTTTTCAATTTTATTAAATCCTTTCATTATTAAGACAAAGCTTTTAGGGATGAATAACCTGAAAATAAGCAAAATATAAACAGACAAGTAATTTTTATGGCTGATGACAAATTCCATTCTAATTACTGGGTTCCCACAAAGTTCAAGTCTTCAAAAAATTGCATGAATTTGTCAGTGAGAAGACAGATTTTAATCTATTGTGCAGTATTTGTATGCTGAACATAGAGATATTGTAAAAACAGGCAAAACCAAGGAGTGGAACCTGGCCCTACTGAAGTTAGAGCGTGATTCCCAAAGCATAACTTCTCATATTGAATATAAACTCTCTAAAAGTTGGCTTTCCAGATTAAACCACTTGGCTAAGATGTTTTATAACAAGAGACCTTTAAGGGCAATTCAAATCTTCCCTAGATTGGTGTCTAAATTAGATAGCTCTGTTTCTCTCCATTGATTCTAGCAGAGACATAGACACCTGGCTTAGGCTGTCCATTAGATGGCTGAAGACAGATGAGACAAAGCTTGCTGCCCATGAGGGAACCATTTGCTACTAAGGTGATGTGAGTGGACAACAATTTAAAAAGCTTGCAGTGGAAGCTGGTCCTTCTTTGGAGATGTTGGATTCTTTCTACGTGTTTGGTAGTTTATTACGAAATTTAACGAAAATAAAATAAACAATTAAAACTCTACACAACTTTCCCATGTTCTCTCAGACACAAATACCCAATGACTGATCACAGAGAGGAGCAGTGGAGAAAATAGATGGAGTTTTACCTAGACTTTAATAGGCTGTTGCTTAGTAAAACCCTCTCAAGACAGTGAACTCAGGAGATGAGTCATTGTTGTAGGACACAGGGATGTCTGCTTCACTCTTGCTTCTCCTGCTGACCTCCTGCATGGCCTTGGGCAAACTGCTGCACCATCTGTTTCTCCACCCTCCTTTGTGCAGGGGATGGCTGCAGGCCATTTTGCAGTCAGATGGGAACCAGCTGTCTCCATGCCCTGACCCAAAATGGCATGGCCAAGATGATGTGGTGCCAAATCTGAGGTAACATACCTAGGACCTCAGAAACACTGTCCAGCTCCAGCTTTGGGCTTTGTTAGACACACTGAAGCCACTTCTGCTCGGCACCAGCAGTGCACAAGTCCAGGTAGACATATCCATAGACTAAAAGCACCTGCTCGCTTGTGTCTTTTCTTCTGTGAGTGTAGAACAGGCAGCACAAAGGGAGCTGTAAACTCTGCCCTAGAGATTTATAGCACTGATTGCATGTGTATCTGTTAGTCTGCCCAACCACCCAGTTCATGCACCCACAGGGTAAAGAGGTGGGATGGTGACATTTCTAATTAACGCTTCACTTCCACAGAGAACAAAAGAAGGTTTAAAGTAATTATAGAGATCAAATTGAAAGTAATAATATGAATGGAACTGTTGTGTATGTATACACCTGTGTATGTACCTGCATGCATTTACACAATGTATTTGACCCCGTTTCCTGAAGTGATAAAATAGGAAATTTCCTTGCCCTGTCTTTTCCTTTACCACTGCTTTCAATTATAGATTTCAGTTCATTCAAGGAATACAAACCTTTTGTCTTTGAAATTAGTGAGTTACTTACTTATTACCCAGAATGAAAAGACCACAGAGGTACTGGAGTCTGAAGCACTGCTACGAATGGATACTCAATATACAGGAATCCTGTGTTTCTCAGCTATTTATTCAACTAGCTGGAAATGTTCTTAGAAATAAAGAACAAGCTTAACCTAAAATCCACTAACCATAGAAGAGTAGCCAGCAATTTTACTGCAATGACTGTGCACTCTCACACCACACTCCAGGCTTGCATTCTTCCAGCATGTTTTCAAACATTCTTCTGAGTGTGAATTCTGCTGGGGAAGATTCACAGGCACTGCATAAACTGGTCCTTAATCCTTAACAAATCTTCCTATGGGTAGATGCTCTATACTTCTTGCTGGCAGAGCGTGATGCATTACCCTGTAGCATTACCAAGCATATGCCCTCAGGTGTGACCTCCCAGCAACAGGCTTCTCTTTGGGGCATGAGGGAGATTTTAGGTAGGAAAGCTGGTCCAGCTCTCTGAGCAGAGAAAGCTCACTGGTCTCCTTTATCAGCCTGCCCTGATTCTGGTGGTTCACACAAGCTGGAGCATGGCTGATAAAAAACCGAAGTGGGTTCCTCTTGTGTGTAGTACACCAGAGTGGTTGTTGGTGTAGCAGGCTTATAACTGAGACAAGAATTTGTTGGAGAAAAGGACAGGAATTTCTTCAGCTTGAAATACAGGGTGAAGTTCTGAAAATCCATCTTTTGGGTCTGCAAAAAAACCTGCTCAGCTCTGGCTCGACCCTGCTATTATGAATATTCATAATCTCCAAAACCATGCTTGTTTAATAACTGGGCTTGAATCTAGGGTCTGTGAAAACAAGTACATGCCACAGCTTGATCTGAGGCTCCACGCTGACAGATGTAACAAGTGCATGTAATTTATGTTGCTGTCATTGGTCTAAATGCCAAACTCAAATGTTGCTCATTCATTCCCTTGAAAATATCTGCAGAGGAAGTATTGAAAGCAAGGAATGAATCACTCTTTCCAACAATACCATTCCTATTGCATTTGTCCAAGATAATCCAGAAAATGTGTGGAGTTTGGCTTCTTTTCCTTTCAAAGTCTCAGCCCTCTCTGTCTCCCTGAACAGGCTATATCTGTATCTCACCTCTGGAACCAGGAATATGTGCTGGACAAACCTCCAGTATTGGCAGCCAGGACACCTTGATATAAGGTTCTCTCTTTGAAGGGTGAGATGTTTTCCTGCAGCATGGTGGACAGCATCAGAGAGTATGTGTGCAAATTAAGCAAAGCCACAGGCTTCCTTGGCAGTGCTAGGCCATTTCCAGAGAACTTCCACCACACATGCCATCATCTTCCCGTGATACAAATAGCTGAGTCTATCCTAGCTGCATATGCACGCAGGATATCTCCATCCCAGAAGGTTTCTCTGCAGAACAGGGAAGTGGTGTCTCCACTAACCCGAAAACCATATATGCAGGAAGTGAAGAAAAAAAAGGAACAGCAGAGCATCAAACCTGCTCCCATGTATCACACTTCATCCCATGAACTCAGCCAGCCACGCCAGTCAGGCAAGTGTTGACTATATGGCACAGATGGAAGAAAGACACTTCAAGGCAAGTAAAGGAGAGAAACTGTAACTCTGTCTGCCCAGAGGTCTGGAGAAGTGGGGGAACACAGACAAGTAAGCTGTATTCCAGCTTCAAAAGGCAACAGAGACTCAGCAGCATGAACCTAGAGATGTTGTGACATCACCACCACCACAAACTACAAGATTAAAGCAAAGTACATCAATATAAGAAGCCTGGGTATAATCCAGACATTCCTCTGGCATGAGCTCCACACAGAGAAAATACACTTGTCAGAAATTAGGTTGAGTGGTAAGGGAAGTACTCCTCTTGCCTACTCCCCTGCATCACTCCTAGAGAGGGAGATTTGTTCCAGGAACACCTCAATCCTCCTAGTTAGTAAACAGGGCTGCAGCAAGATCCACCCCATTTTGGAACAGATCCTCCTTTCTTTCCAAGGGGCTGCAAAAGATTTGCAACAGGAAAAATCCCAGGGGACAAGTCTCTTCTGTTCAAAATAGTCCTCTGATCAGCTGTGACGTGCCCATCAACCGGGTACCACATCTTTACTCTCATCCAGCTGACCAGAGGGTGTTTTACCTTTACATGTCACTGATGGAGTGCTCTACAGGACTTAATGCGGGAACTGTGGTGACACCTGAGGCTATCAAAAGGTTAGGAGGTAAATCATTCAGCTAGTCAACTTTCCCACCATAGGCAAGATTTGTCTTCCTTTGCAGCTGGTCTTGCAAATTCTACTTGTTAGGAAATGAAAGACATGAACAAAGTCTGCCGAGCTAAATGGTTTTGCCATTACTCCCCTTCCTTAAACTTAAGTTGCTGTGGTGACATAAATTGTTATCCTCACTTGGATAAGCCAGCACTAAAAGAAGCCTGAAGTCTTGTAAGAGTCAAACTTACAAGCTACATCCATTCAACATAAAATCATGTGTGCCACTTTTGTAGGGGTGCTCACACTTCCCAGGAAAAGAAAGGCTTTGCAAAGTTTAGTCACCACCTCCTTCATTTCCTATCAAAACTTTGTTCTGCTAAAAATGTGGGTTGTCATCCATACAGGCTTTTTCTTGCAAAATTTGCTCGTTAGAAATCAAATTTTGTACAAAAAACTCCATGGCCCCAAAACAAAAAAACCGCCACCACCACCAAAATAATATTATTGAGCTTTCCAATAGAGATATTGGATTTTACAGCTTTCAGAGCAACATTTCCACAGCATAAATTTATTTGGAAAATAAACCCATCTTTTTTTTGAAATAGTTAATTACCTTGGTAGAGGAAACAAATGAAATAAAAGATTTATGGATCCCTCTTTCTCATGGGGAAGGAGAAAGTGATCTGTTTGCAGGAGTTATATTTTCAGGCACTTTGCTGAGACACCCCAACCCCCCTCAGTTGCTGACTGTAAAATAAGAAAACTATTACCCAGCTGGGGTAACAATAGGCTCCCACAGTGCTTTTCTGCTCAGCCCGCAGCTGCCAGTGAAAGTGGAAACTACAGCAGCAGGATAACATTCTTTTCTTACAGCCTGTTTCTATGGGCAAGGAGCCCTCCCACTGCTTCAATGTATTTTCTATGCAAAACTGTAGAAGAAGTGACATTTTAAAAGTTTTGACCTTTGTTGTTTTTTTTTTCCCCTCCCCCCCTCCCCCTTTTTTTTTTTTTGCATGAACCAAGGCATAAATTTTTTAAGCCATCTGACAGGGTATGTGTTAGGAACAGCAATAGCCATTACTATAATAACAAAATGTTTCAAAATTTGAAAATTCTATATTGTGTGCGGCTTACTGGTAACCTTTCTGAAGAAAACAATTGTGATAAGAGATACAGAACTCTTCTGTTTATTGTCACAGGCAAACAGATGATTGTGGCAGATCTCATACACCTTTGCAATATAGTGTCATTGAATGCCACCTTTTCATTTACTAATTTAATATTTTATGGCCAAAATTTCAAAGCATTTTGCAGGCAAATATTTTTCCGCCATCCCTTTTCAAGGAAAAAGAAATAGCCAATTTTATTAAAATTTCCTTTGTAAAAAGTATTTACAAGAGAAAAATAGTGGACTGAATAATGCTAGTGATCAGTTGTAAATTAACTTCATATACACATATCCAAATTATATGGATCGAATCTGATAAAAAATTGTCATAGTTTCCAATTAGTTTACAAATATAACAAAAACCCCTCAAAACCCTACTGGTTAAAACATAAAATAACACACCAAATGTCAGGAAATTATGAAGTATGCTAGTGATGCAAAATAAGTTAAAACTGTTCAAGCGAGATGGCGAGGGGGGAGGGATGCCCATGAGCCATTGAAGTGAAAGAAGAACAGATTCTAAAAACAAGCCTGGCAGCTTAATCCATGTGACAGTCTTCCATTTACCACCAATTCCCTCTGCTAGCTACCACTCTATTACCAGCTCACCCTAATGTTCACCAGGGGCACTGGCTCTGCTGCTGGTCTATCTATATTTCTCTCTCTCTGGGTCTGACCCTGCATTCTTTTCATACCCAGCACTCTTCCCATCAGATGTTGAAACCAGTGTAAATTTGACCAGGGCAAATGATGACAAACATGCCTATGGGACAGAAGTGTTCTAAAATAATCAGTTTTAAAAGCTGTTTTAAAATTCATTAACATTTGGAGGAGAAAGGAGAAAAATCTCACATTTTAAACTAGTGGCTCCACTGGTGGATTGATAAAGAGCTATAAAGACTTCTTGGTAACTTGAGTCCTCCATCAGAGCAAGATAAAATCATCTCTCACTCTACAACACACACACACTGTAACCAAATCCATCATTAGCAAACTACATCATTCATCATTAGGCAAGAATCTACTATAAATTACAATGGCTCCATTAAAAGATTGGGAAACCTAACCAAAAAAAAAAGTGCAAAAGCAAAGGAAAAAAAAGCTCTCCCAGGAGGGTCTGTGTCAAGATAGAAAATTCTTTCAAGTCCCCCTTATCTGTGCCTGAGACACTATAAACTCCTTGGACACCCCTTGAATTTCACATCCTATACAAGCCATCTCCAGGTAAACAGGGGAAATAAGGTCCTAATTTCTACCCAAAATGTATGGCTTTTTTTTTCCCTGTGCAGAACAAGCGCAGTAGATTTTCAAACCCAAAGTTGCTCTTTCTGGTGTGTGAATCAACAGCTTAAAAAAAAAATATTCAGAAACGTTTCCATGGCAAGCCTGACACCAGGGAGCTGGGAACCAGCCATAGTTCTAGGGAAGACACCAAGGTACCTGTACCTTTTCTGAGTGCTCCTCAAGGATTGGGGCACAGAGCTCTGGAATAGCTCCCAGACCCTGCACCCAGGGAAGGTGGCCTCCTTGCCTTGGTGGGGGTGCAACCAAGTCAAACCAAGTTATCATTTCAAAAGTGTGTCTCTCATCATCTGCTGTATTAATAGTTTATTTGCATGTTTCCTGGGTTCTTTGCTGCAATATGTGGGTGCAGGCAGAAGAATTTAAAATGATTTTTAGGTTGATAGTGCTTCCATTATTCAGGATAATGTGCTATCCAAGGCAGGCAGCTATTTGGGATAAATAGCCTATCCCCATTTGTCCAAAATAGCCAAATGTCTGGCATGAGTCATGCCAAACAGGCAGCTGCTCGGCAGGAGTGTAGTACTGGCATACTAAAAAGGAGAAGATATTGAAGGGGGCAGAGAAAGCTAAAGGTGGCACCAGTGCATAGTGACAGAAGGTTTGTGAGGTTGGTAATACCCAGCTATCACACTCGCTAAAACTCTCAGATGACACCATCATAAACGGCAGCATTTGTCTGCAGGTTGTGCACAACAGTTTCCAAGACACCACTCATCTCCTTAACACCATAAACTGACAATAAACAAATACCTTAGAGGCCACTGTGTGGGAGGTGCTGGCAGGTATTAACTCTGGAGCACACATACTGCAAGTGTGATATCAGGACAGCACAGTTTTGAGAAACAGTTGTTTTAGTAAGCGTGCATATGTGATTTGCATAGCACGGGGCATTTCCTCAGCTGTCTGATGGATTCGTGAGAAGCAGTGGCTTTCACAAGCAGCAGCATGGATACCACAGGGAGGTACAACAACAAATTTACAGATGAGTGAAGGTATCACTGTCCTTAGCTGGCTCCCAGGTGAAGCTTTGTACATGCAGATTTGTAAGCACTGTACATACCCCTGCTGTGTGCAGGCACCTTCCTGTCCTTTCCAGCCTGGGAAGTCCCTTCCTCCCTCAGCATTGCCTAAATACTGATAATTTATGCAGCAGATAGTCCTGTGAAGTAGGTAATGAAATTCATTTCACAGAGGAAGGAACCAAAGCTGTAAAATTTGTGCCATACCCAACATGGCAAAGAAATCACAGGACAAGGTCCTGAATTAAAATGATTACTGAGGAAAGTCTTCTGTGACGAGAATATCCTTTGTCACAGTCACCATGATGCAAGCTCAGCAGGTGTCATTTCAAACTCAATATCTTGGCCATCTACTTGTCTTTTAAAATAAGTGGAAACAGTCCCTGGCATGTAGTAAACTTCTTGCCAGACTTTGGAATTCTCTAGCTTACATTATCTTTAGTACATTTAAGTGCCAAAAAAAAAAAAAAAAAAACTACGCTGGGTAAATGTGTATTTAGTCATGCTTGTAAAAATGTCAACGCTGTCAAAAATATTTGTGTGAAAATCATAAACAAAATCTGCTGCCATGAGAAGCTTTTTGGTTCTTAATTATGGGACAAAATGACTTCTTTTTCATGAAGACTTACAAAAAAGACAACTAACAATGTGATGGAAATATTGGCACAATCTTGACTCAGCTGCTTCCCTGGGGTAATAAAGTTGCTCCCAGAAAGAAGAGGATTATGATCTTCACAGAGTACCTTAAAATCCAGCTGGTATGCTAGGCTAGCTTAGCAGGTTCCTAATAGGATGTGCAATCTTGCACCTCTAAGCATGTTTGGAAGGTTTCAGGTGCTTAAAGGCAAGAAGAGAGGCCTGGTTAGCAGTCCTTTACTTGGCATTTTTGAGTGGATTTCTAGAACTGCAACTCTCAGATTTGCATGCTTGCTTATAGAGGCTGGATAAGCATATTTTATAACCTAAAAAAATAAACAAAAGCAGTAGGTCACCAGACCAAATCATGTAGGTCAGTGGAGAGGAATACCTATAGCTATGGCGAGGTTTGTGCTCGCTGACCTGTGGGAACGGTTGGTGGTCCCGCTCCATTTCTGAAGGACAGATGTTCTCACCCTACCACACTACCACAGGTGGCAATGTTGGGGTCAGCAGACCCCATGGGCACGTCCCAGGAATGAAGCCACACAGAGAGGGTTCACTGGGGCCAGGTGCTCTGACAGGTCCTTTGGAGAAAGTTGTACTCCCACCCCCCTCTCTTCTTGGCAACTTTGTAAAAGTGGACTCACACTCTTACAACCTGTGGTTAATTGCTAAATTTTCACTGCAAACAAAGTCACGAGAAGTGGAAGTGAGCATTCAATAGCTTGGTCATTTGGGGACTTAATTTTCAAACCATGCAGTGAATTAGGGCCTTGTCTTCTCGGACCAGGATCGTGTATGTTTGTGCAAGGTTGTAAAGTGTCAGACTCACAAACCAATATTGAAACAAAGAGACAGCCAAGCCATTTAAGATTATTTTATGATTAGGGTAGTGAACATTGGAACAGGTTGCTTAGAGAGGTAGTGGAAGACCCAGCCCTGGAAATATTCAAGGCCAGATTGGATGGTGTTCTGACTAACCTGGTTGAATTGAAGATGTCCCTGTGTAGTGCAAGGAGGACTTTTAAAGGCTCTTTCCAGCTTAAATCATTCTATGATTTCTTTTGCCCTGAGCTGCAAATACAGCTGGTTTAAATTAATGTCCAGTTGTACTGCTATGGCAGATGCTGGAGAAATGACTCTGAGAGGTCTGTCACAAACATGGTGTGGAACAAGTTACTAGAAAGCAAATTCCACAAGGGGCTGGAGCAACTAATGCAATATTTCCTGCTGACCTTTAAGACCTTTTACAGAAATGGCTTCCCATCCCTAAATGTCAGTAACAATGTGCTATACTGCAAATGTAAAAGATTTCTTGAAACTGAACAAAAATTCATAACATTCATCTTGTATTACTCCATTCTATGTCAGTTGTTAGCTTCTCTCCTCATAGAATTTCAGACTGCTGTTTGAAAAGGCAAGGGACAACAATCTTATAGTATTACTGGCTAGATTTATTAATGGGAGTTTACATTACCCTATTTTATAATTGAAAATATCTGCATGGAATTGAGATACAATCAAAAGTCAAGTAACATTTTACACATCACAAAAGGAATAAAACATGAAGCAGAAAAACATGACATTAGATGAACAAAGGCTATATTGGCTCGTTTCAGTCATGTCTACCTTCTTTCCTCCAAAGCTCTCCTGAGAGTGTCCAGGTACCTCTTCCTTTCTATCCCCACGAAAAAAAGCTTTTGCTGGTAGAACAAGTGCTCTTATGCACTGTCTTTAAGCCTTAGTCTTAATCAGATAGAGGAATTTCTAAAATATTCCATGCTTCCTGGAGAAAAAGCATAAAACAAGAACTGTATAAGTTTTTGTCACCCATTTCTGGTTTGTCTTGTGAAAAAATTCCATTGTTTGAACAACAAATAAGAGCAGATCTGCTGCAGTGTTCAGTGAGCATGAGGACTACAGGAAAAGCAGATCAGGAATAAATGGATTAAAGGAAAAACAGTCTTCTCAGCAGAAAGAAAAAATATTGCCTGGAGAATATATTGAAATGTTGAATAAAACAAGCAGTAGTCTGTGACCTGCCTTGCACAAAGGGCAGCAGGGAGATGAAAAGTACTCTCTACCTCTGGCTGTCATTACACAGGGAGAGAGAGGCCTTGAAAGCACAGTCTTCTTGTCAGGACTTTCCCCAGTGGCCCTTCCCATCCTCTGTACTGCAGAGATTCAGCAAGAGGATGTGCTGTCATCAGGCCAGCAAAGGACAAGCCACTTACGGAATAAGACAGCAAGACTGTCATGCTAAAAAATGCCATCTGCTTTCTGGCCTGTTCCTAAAACAGTTCAAAAACACATTGCCAATGGCTCACACAAGGGAGCTTCAACAGGCATCAGAATTTTTTTGCATCTCTTGGGAAATGAGCTCTTCCAAGGCCACCTATTTCCAAGGTTCTTAGAGCACAAAGACAAGCAAAGTGGATTATTTTACATGAAAAGTAATGAGAAGTTTGACTCAGCCTTGTTGAGAGCATCATCAAAATTCAGCCTAAGCCTGGTAAATTGTCAAGGTTTGTTTCTATGTAGAGGCTCTCAGCTCACTCTACTCAGGTTGTTGGGAGACAGAGGAGGGAAGCAGATACCCTTCCAGATGGCTCTCTGAGACATCACTTAAATATTTCTATAAAACCTTGTCCCCTTACGTCAGTTTTCTGGGACCCTGAGGACAGAACAGTATCACAGACATTATGAGTTCACACTGGTGCAAAGGATGAGCAGAGATGTGTGAGACAGGACAACGTGGAAACGTTTCCGATAGGAAGGGTCAAAGTTCATCCAATTTCCTGGTGAGTCTATGAATGAGGCTGTTGCCCTGATCTTTCCCATTCTTCTGCTGCCATCTCACATCCAGCCAGGATAGGAGAATAAGTTCCTGGAGACATAGTCAGTCTCTTTGCTGGATCTGAGTCTTACTAATGCAGTTCTTCCAGGGCAATCATGCTACTGTAAAGTGCAGTTATCTGCCTTTATCCTGCCCACAGCTCCGAGAAGCTGTTGGAACAGTCTATGGGATTGGATGAGATCTACCCAAAGGTATGGGGGGATGGTGAAAGAGCTCATCAGGCCACTTTTCAATGTTTACCAGAAGTCCTGGCTAACTGGGGAGGTCCTGGTTGACTGGGGATTGACCGGTGTGATGCCCATCTACAAGAAGAGCCAGATGGAGAATTCTGGGAACTACAACTCTCAGCCCTACCTCAGTGCCTGTGTGGGGACATGAGGCAGATCATCCTGAATGCCATCACACAGCATGTGCAGGATAACCAGGGGAATAGTGTATCCAGCAGGACCAGGCCAGTGATTGTCTCCCTGTGCTCAGCACTGGGGAGACCACACCTCAAATCCTGTGTTCAGTTCTGAGTCCCCACTGCAAGACACTGAGGGGCTGGAGAGTATCCTGAGAAGGGCAATAGAGCTGGTGAAAGGTCCAGAGCACAAGTCTGATGAGGAGCAGCTGAGGAAGCTGAAGATGCTTAGCCTGGAGAAAAGGAAACTGAGTAGGGACCCTACCACTCTCTACAACTACCTGAAAAGAGGTTGTATTGAGATGGAGGCTGGTCTCTGTTCCCCAGTAACAAACAATAGGACAGGAGGAAAAGGCTTCAAGTTGTGCCAGGGGTGGTTTATATTGGATATTAGGAACAAATTCTTCAGGGTTGTGAAGCACTGGAACAGGCTTCCCAGGGAAGTGGTGGAGCCACGATCCCTGGAGGTATTTAAGGCATGTAGATAGGGCGCTTAGGGGCATGGTTTAGTGATGGACTTGTCACCACCAGATTGATGGTTGTATATGATGATCTTAAAAGTCCTTTTCAACCTAAGAAATTTCATGACTCTGTTCTAACAGTTTGCAGCTTTTCTTGGCTTTGTTACTGTCCAAGTATATACAGGAGATGCCTATACCTAATGCTAAGATGAAATGAACTCTCAGCAGAAGAATTAAAATCTAAAATTAAAATGGTATCTTTTTGTGATAATGTTGTAATCTGCCTCTGGAAATTCCTGAATCTCTTCTCTGTTCAACAATGAATTTACTAACTTTAATTTATGTAAGGCACCATAATAATAGATACCAACAAAGTGTAGACATCTGCACCAAAGCTGTTTTGCTTTGCCTTTTCTTTGTTCCAATCCATGTGACCTATGGTAGCTGTCTAATTCAGGTTGAGATAAATTACTGCTGGGAAGTGCTTACATCTTTCCATTGACTCTCAGAGGGCAAAAGAAGAGGTGGACTAATTCACGTGTCTGTATTGCACAAGTTTTGATTTCAGTCATTCATATATAAATTTTAGTTACTTAGTCTGCTGCAAGGGTCTCTATGCAGTTTAAGGGATTCCATTAAAACTGAATCTTCACATATGGAGCAAACAACAAAGGTAAGGTGGTGAGTGAGTGAGTGAGTGAGTGAGTGAGTGAGTGAGTGAGTGAGTGGTGTGAAACTTTTCCAGGTTCAAGCTCACTTCAGTAAATAGTTTAGGATGGAAATCAGCCTCAGAACAAAATGCAGAGATTGCTTGTTTGGCATAGCTTTCCCACAGTAAATAATAGATACAAAATTAGCTAGGGAGGAAGGGAAAAAAAATAAATCATTTGCTTTCACTTGCAAAGCCTTTAAAGCATTCAGAACAATATAAATCCTGAGACAGACAGAGACTGTCCTCTACAGATGGGCACTGGGCATCTGCAACAAAACACAATCATGACCCTACATATAAGTTTCTGTGAAGGGCCATTAGATGAGAGACAGCTCATTGTGTGCACATGTGCTCGGATGAGAAAAATGAGTCACTCCCAACTCTGGATCAAGCAGGTGATGTAAAGGATTGGCAGGGAAAATGATGCAGACAAAGGCTCTGCTTTCTGAAAAGCACTGAGTCACATCCTAGGAAAAAGCATAAAAAAAGAAAGCAAAACTGGATGCAGTGATATCAGTTGAGAGTTGGGAGCAAGGATGAACACACCCTCTTCTGCTATAGAGCATGTACACCTATATTAACCTAGAAGCCCAGCCTACCTTTTGCAATGTTTTCTGTAAGGCCTTAGGATTGAAACTTTCTGTCTGCTCAGCCACAGTTTTTGTAAGGAATAGTCTTTTTTATAATTTCACATGTCAACATGATGAACAATTTTCTGGAATGACAAATTCTTCAGTAGTCACAGGGCTGGTAAGAAGTAGGCTGCTGTTAAGGAGAGTCAGGCTCACTATTTTTCCAAAGTTTCGTTGCCCTCCTTAGCAATATTTCTAATTTGGTATCAGTGAAAGGAGAACTAGAAACTATTTCATTACATTAGTAATTTAAGAGAGGGACTGTTAAAAACAATCTAGGATCAAAAAAATCTGTTGACACAGTGAACTCTTAATTTCCCTGCTTTGTTACCTAGATTTTAGAGCAATGGGAAGGCAAGCAGATAATTTTAGTTCTAGACTGTGGGACAGCCAGGTGGATCTGCATTTGTGTTGAGATGCTCAGGTATCCTGCCCTCCTCACAAATACTTTTATTACCTTTACATCACAGAACCCATCTACTTACTATGGATAGTGGACATTAATAATCTTAATTTCACTGATTTAGAGGAATTCAGCTCACACAGTACCACTGATTTTACTAACCCCTGTACATTCACAAGATTGAAACAAAAAGCTGAAGGCACAGAAGTTGAGCAGGGGGATAACCACTACCTCTATCATCACCTTCTTGGATGTGGCAGGGCAGTTAACTCCAGAAATCCCTTCTGGGGACTAGCTTCTGATATGAATAACAGATTCAGAAACCTGATTTCTGAGCTTGGGACCCCTCAAAGGAGGCAGCAGGTGTCTACCCTTTAAGGCACAGCCAGAGTAATTCTGAAGGACAGCTTCTCTATTGCTTTACAAGCCTCTCTCCCTATGCACATATAACAATTGATACAGCAGATGCTCTGAGAGGTAAAAGTCACCAGGAAAATGAATACAAATCGAGTTAAAGATTAAGTTGAGAAGTGATGCTCAGGCAGCATAAATTGACTTAGTAATCTTTTAAATTTTTTTACGCATCCAAGTCCTGTTTCCTCAAATCTCAAGTCAGGTTTCATTAACGCTTCATGATGCCCTCAGAAGACCTTGCTGCTTTGCATCTGCTCTGGCTCTGCTTCTGTGAAAGTAATTTTTGTGTATGCTGGTGAACAGATGTGAGTAAGAGATAGATCTGGGTAGATCTGGGGATTGTCATTCTCTTGACACTCTTCTGCAAGTTCAAAGAGGTACTTGTCACTCAATCCCAGCTTTTGGGAAGAAGCACTGGCCAGTTTTGGGACTCCACACATTTTTGCTGGGCTCTGACAGTCGATCTTTGAAACCTTCTGGAGGGACCAGGCTGAAGCCTGAGACTAGAGTGACACACGAGACAATTAACACATTAGACCTCCCCAACCCCCAGTGAACTTTTGTCGGCCTGTCCTCTTCCTGAAAGGAAAGGGGAAAAACATCCTTTTTGTAGTGGCTGCTCATTATATAAAGCAAATCGAGAGTGAAGGGAGGGAGCAAAGAGATGGCACAGAGCCCGATAAGTGCACCCTTAAATCTATAATTAAAACCAAAGGCAAGTTCCCAATATAGCCAATCCAGTTATATAAGATCTTACAAAAGCTTCACACTGTTTGCTGGGTTTTGCTTTATTACTGTTCCCTCTCCTTGGAGTTCACTTCAGGTCAGTAGCAGATGAGGTATTACAGTCAGAGTTTATGGCAGGGTAGAAATCTAACAGTGCCCTGTTTGTAAAGATATGCAAGTGTGCACCCAGAGGGAAAAAATAATCACTGGCTCTACTTGAAA
Organism: Parus major; assembly: GCF_001522545.3. Classification (NCBI taxonomy): domain Eukaryota; kingdom Metazoa; phylum Chordata; class Aves; order Passeriformes; family Paridae; genus Parus; species Parus major. The sequence continues at coordinate 24,994,459 of NC_031768.1, forward strand.
GAGAAAAAGTTAATGGTCACTTTGGAGCTCAGTTTAGACCACCTCTAGCTCCGGAAGCGAATTGCTACTTACTAAGAAATTGCTTGAAATGATGTCCTGAGAGTCTGTGAAAGGCTGCTCCTTGTCCACTGGTCAAAGAATTATGGTAAAACTACATGTAAGACAGAAAATCAGGCTGGATATGACCTGCTAGCCAGCCAGACTGAGGAATTTGGATACAGAAGTTTTCTCAGAAAGCCCGTGACAAGTCTGTACCACATTTTTTCATGCCTGCTAAATGCATCCTGCAGGAAAACACAAGATCAGCTGGCATATTTTACGTGTAGGCAGCTCACTGCAACTGTACTGAGAGTAGCTACTTCCATGTGGGTGTTGGAACATGCATCAGAACCACTACACTAAATAGTATTCAAGCTAGATTTCAGAAATATAAATAAAAAGCAGTTATCATTATTGATAAAAGCCATCACTGCTGCATCCTCCTCTTGCATTCTTTACAGCAACAGTAGCACTCCTAAAAGCAATGGTTTCCTAGGGCCACGCTGAAACGAAGCTCTTCCTCCATGTAAAACCCCCCAAAACACAAACCATCAAGAATACCACATTGGAACACAGTACAACCACTCAGCAATCACACACTGCACAGACATCCATGCATTTCTGAGGTACAGGGTTCCAAAGGTAAGGAGAATATGGGAGCCAGGGGAAGAAGGCAGAATTGTGTTCTCCGCTTTCTGATTAAGTGACAAAGTTTAGGCACATACAATGTTCATTAGTTAATGCAATTTGTTGAAGTCCCAGTGTGGTAAATGTCCTTGAGAGGAGCTTACCTGGAAGAAGCTGAGATATTCTGAGTATAGCACCAACATTCACCTATCAAAACATCTTCACATTCTAAGCCCCAACTATATTTAATTTGTCCCACAAAAATAGAAGTACAGGAAAAAAGAATGCTTTAAAAAAAATTCCTAAAATACTACTCTTTCTTCCCAGTGACAACCAGAAATGCTACTATTTTTTACCAGCATCATAGGTATCAGAAAAATGGGAAGAATTATTTGCAAAATTGTTTGTGAAATCTGTGACCATCTTTTCTTTGTAATATGAAACCTCAATTAAATATACCTTTCAAAGATTAAGTTTAAATGGTATGTTAATTGCTTGAACTCTGAATTGTGACTGTTCCCACCTTGCAAATGTATGGAAAATGGGAAAAACTGCATTGCTGAGGCAATATAATTAATATATGGTATCTGCTTGAGTTCAGTTCCAGTTCTTTCTGCAGGGCTCCATCAGAGGATTTTTGTGATTAATAACTGACAATGTCAGGCACTAAAATGGTTATCCAAAGAGTATGTTTTAAAATTGCACTGGTTTGAAAGCTGAGGCTCAGCTCTGCAAAGACCTGTGTGGGAGGGCTGTGGGAAGGAGAGGCTTAGGATCTTACTTTCCTCGTGTACCCACCAGCCCTCTTGGGAATGTGGGTGCTGGCAGTGCTCCAGTCCCGCAGTGACAGTAGCACGAGGTTCTTCAAAGACAGATTGGTCTTTGCAGGGCAGTGGCTCTACAGCTGCCACATCTGGTAGGCAGGAGGAATGACTGTTTACCCTTTCAAAAGATTACACATGATGCAGAGACACTCTGGATCCCAAAGTACATCTACCCACCTCATAAATACGATGTTTTCACAAAGTTCTTTGAAGCCATGTCAGATGTATGGGGCATAAATGAGAAATGGGCTCATTAGGTTTCATTGGGATGTAGTATCAGCCCAGATTATACCTGCTGACACCAGTCGAGCTCACAACCACCACCAAGCTGTCTGCAAGAAGGTTGACATCTCTATATTAAAAGAGAGGATTGACACTAAAATTAAGGCTCACATGGTTACTATTTTCATCATAAGATGTGACATGAACTGTTGTTTTCTGAGCAAAGACAATGATCAGCTTTTGTGATGTTACCACAGAGTCACAGGTTGGAATGGACCTCCAGGGATTATCTTGTCCAACCCCCCTGCTCAAACAGGGGCACCTAAAGTCTAAAAACATGTTTTAGACTTTAGGTGCCCCTACATGCCCTTACATGTTACATATAATTTTTAATATCTCGTCATCTATGTGTCCATGTAGTCTTTCTGCTGTACATTCAATAAGACAACTAGCAACAGTAAGAAGGCATTATCTATTTACTAGGTAACATTCTCAGATAAAATATAATTTCTTCCTAGGGAAATAAGAAAAATGGATACAACACACACTCTTCACATTAGACTATGGCATGTCTTTCTGTTTTCAGAAGGGCACCACTCAGTGTCTAACCAGAACATCTGTAAGCAGCTTGTGTCTAAATGGGATGCACTACCAGCAGTCCCATGTACACAAGCTCTTCTCTTGTGTTTGTCTAGAGTTTAAACCATTTCCCTCAGTATACCACCATTTTCCACATGTTCTTGCAGATAGAGGCTCAAGGAAAGAAATGCATCTGACAACTCCTTCACAGCCAAAAGACAGTTAAGAAGTCCCGTGCAAATCCCATGAGGAAGAATCATTTGTGTCAGTCTTATGTTGCCTTTCACTTTCAGAGTGAAATCCGCTCCAAGACCACAAGGAAAAAAAATCATTTCATGGTTCTAAGTGTCTGCTAGCCTTGTGGTGTTTTTTACTAATGAAATCAAGGTAATCAAGCTTGAGCTCTAAAAGCTCATTAGGTTCTGGATGGCATTGACTTGACTAGAGGATTTTATTGCCTTGAACATATTTGATAATCATTACGGTCTATCAGCTTGGTAAAATAACCTCATTGTGTCAATGCTGGAGCTAATTGACTGACTTTCCAGGGCTCAGACAGTCTAATAAGTATTTCATTGTTGATATTTGTTTAAAAACAAATTTGTACTGTTTCATAGATCTTCAGCTTCAGGTGCCATGGCTTCTCCTCCTATATTATGTGGAAAAATTAGTTTCAGTGCTATGCCGACATCTCATTCCTTCTTGTTGCCTTTTTATGTTTTACATCATGAAAGAGCATGAATTATTTCAAGGGACCATTCAAATAAGGTACACAACGTGTGTATAACAGGTCTTATGTGCTGTGGCAAAGGCATGGCAGATGTTATAAAACAGCCTCTGATTTCTCAGAACAGAAACAGCCTCTTTCCCATTAGTCATTTACTAACATATCTTTTCTTTTGTTTTGATTTCTTCATGTCTTCCATTGTTTTTTATTATTTTCACCTCTAGGGTCTTCACTTTAGATAGACCAACTGATAAAGGAAATACCAGATGAGTTTCACTTTCCATGTTATTTTATTCCTTAATGTTTACAAGAAACTTTTCATGTATGGTTAAACAACCCCCTCAGAATGTCCATGTCCAAAGTTTTGCTTAGTAACAGTGAAAATAGAGATCACTATGGCAAAGTTCAAAGCCTTTTTCAGGGGCTTTTGTGTTTTTTTCATATGAGTAATCCCAGAAAAACTGGCCAAGATTTTCAAGACTTTTTCTGATTCTGAAGATTTCAAAATCTTACGTGCCTTTTTTTTTTTTTTAACAATGCATTGAGGAAAAGTGCCTGGATGTAAATAGATTGGTCACTGAGATAAGGAGTAGGTAAACATCTTCTCTTAAATAACCCAATTAAAAAGATTTTTATCATGCTGATGCTGGTGCTGTGAATTCAGTTAGAACTGAATTTTAATTTCTATACACTTGTGAAGAGCACCATGAACAAATGATGCAGCAATGCTCCTGCACTTAACATACTTTAGAAATGGGCTCAGGAGAAGAGCTACTCATGTTCTCAGGCCCCTCAGATACAAGAAGAAATAAAAACAAAACCTAGTTCAATCTTTGAAGCAAACAAAACCCATAGAAAAAATTAAATATGTGGTTCTCTTCTTGTCTTCTCCCCAGGGAAACTATGACAGACGAGACCCAGGAAGGTGGAGAAGATTTTTCTCAGTGCTTCAGAATTATTTGTTCTTCCTGCTTGTGGAGATAAAACAGACAATACAGTGATGGGTCCTAGTCAGATCTGCACTTAGGCATGGAAATTGCTTCTCTCCAGTGACTGTACAAAGGACCAGGGTTTGTCAGTAGCAGTCTGAATCACTGAAGATTTTGGATGCAATAGTAGTCAGAAAGCCTAAATCAGGCACCCCAGGTAGTCAGCTGAAGTCTAAAAATGGGAAAAATAAGGGAGACAGAGCACCATAAATTTAGAGGGCAGATCTTTTTCTATTCTAAGTCTTCAATCTGCCTTAAATCTATGCTATGATTGTAGCACATTGGTTCCTTCTGCTGAGGGTAATAAGGTACCTTCCGAAATCTCTTGCTAATTTACACAACATCTGAATGCAGGATGGTATTATGGCACCTCTCTGCTGTTTTAGCATTTCATTTGCAGGCAGCAAATGCTCTTATCTACTCTCATGCTGTCAAAAATGCGTGCATCTTTTGTGTCCACAGAAGTTGTGTGATGAGAGGAAGTTCCTCCCTAGAATCCATCCCTTACCCTGCAGGTGTTTGAGCTTTCCAGACTGCTGATAGCAGGCAGACATATATTATTGGTAGTGCCAGCAACAGTTCCCTTGTCTTAGCTCAATGTGGAAACAATTGCTCAGGGGTCCTGTAAATAATAGTTCTTTGGAATTATCTGGGGGAAAAAAAAAAAAAAGCAGCCCCTTGGTACACTGTAAGCTGGCAGTAATTTTCACATTACTCCAGACAGTATCCCATTCATTGCTTGACAGATCTGCTTTTAATTCCAGTTTCTCCTACTCCTTCAGCTCTCCTCTTGCAGATAGACAATAGAATTTAACTGTTTGTGTCCATCACCCATGGCTTTATTTGCTTCCAAATGTTTACTGTTTCAGAAAAATATCTAGCAAAAAGCACAGACTAGTACTGAGGCTGTCCTACAGAGAGCAGAGAAATCTGGGGGGAAAAAAGAGAAAGCTAAGAAGACCTGACAGTAGCTCATGTGAAGCCCACTGCACATGCAGGAAAATGATCTTTAGGAATACATCTGCCTGATGTACTCTTAAATGATCTCCCTGTATGATCTCCCTGATCAGATCAGTGACACAGTACCACAGATAACGACATTGGAGAGGAAGAAATACAGTTCTGAGAAAAACTGCACTCCAGCCTAGTGCATTTAAAAAATGTTCCCAGAGTGATTTTAAGTAATGCAAATTATGCCAGAGAACAGAAAGTGCTCGTACCTTAATTTGCAGTTCCGTAAGCTGCACAGAATCTGTTGCCTGAAACCTGTCTAGCGAGCCCTTGATCCACTTGTACATGTAACAAGATGCTGGTTTTGTGGAGGCAGAGAGCCAGACATAAAACACAAGCAAGTTTTGAGAGAGGCACTATTAGTGTTACAGTCCCTGTGTTGCACAAAAGCAGTTTCTCTGAGGACTGATGGCTGGTCTTTACACAGGGAAGCTGCAGGCAAATCAAAGACAATGTTAGATTTCTGTCAATTAGAATAAATCCCTCTTTCCAGCTGCCATAACATCAATGTATTCCCATTACTCTTGCCCTGACTACCACGATGTAATAAACTTTCAGGAGAAATAGCGACCAATAGTTACATGAGGGTAGCAATCGTGTCTGGCTGAATTGTTCTCTCTAGATACAAAGGCTAGTTAGAGGTTCCTGAGCTTTTTTTTTCTGCTTACCACAGCAACTGAGATGCAGGTGTTCTTCTCAGAAAAATTCCTGCCTAGGATATCTGCAGTGTGCAGTAGTGTCTGCAGAAACAGATGATCCTTGTGCTTGTGTCAGCAGACCTGCGTGGCTGGGCAAAATTAGTTTTCACAGCCACAATTCTGAGGTGCCATCTGCAAAACACAAGAATGCATCATACCATGAGAGTACAAAATATATGCATCTTCATCCAAGATGCTGGCCTATCTCCCCCTGCCATATGCTCCAACTGCTAAGCTAAGTTGCCATTCCTGAGTATGTGCCAAACAGTAAAAACAGCATAACCTCTTGAGTTATATCCAGTAGTGCAGGGCTACTGGATCTTCAGCTGATCGTGATTCAGCAGCTGAGAATTCAAATGAAGGTATAATGTTTAAGGCTGATTGTGAAAAGTGAATTTAAAAGTAGGAACCAGAAGGAAGTAACTAAAGACACCCTTAATTTTTCCTTAATTTTTTTTCTGGTGTTAGTTTCCCCACAGGGAGTCTCCCCCCACACAGGGGGAACTCATAAAGGAATTAAGAAAGAGCATAAAACAATATTAATTAAGGGATGAGTAACTGAAAGGTTGTTGAGTATAAATATGATCCAATTCACTGTTGATTCCTTATTGCAAAAAAAATTCAGAATTTAGAAATTAAATTGATAGCAACTAACAGTAATTCAGATAATTGCTAAAATATTCATTAAAGGAATAAATGTTGCATGAATTTTTAAACAAATATAAAGAATCTAATGGAGAATTACAGCCCCATTTGCACACTCCACTATCTTTGAAACTTTTCACTTTATTCAGAGTGATCCATTCTAAATTCTGTGTTTTCAATCCGGAAATAATAAAAGTAAGCCAACAGTACTTACTCCAAAGACTACTGGGGAATTAATGTTGATTGTCAATCACATTTTATCCAAATTCAGTAGTGTGGGGTTACACTTTCACTGGAATGAAGGTTTAACAAGCACAAGAAAGAACCTTGGAGCAATAATTAGATAATTACAGAAATACCATCCCTTTAAGTACCACTGAACTGCTCCCACAGGGGATTCACAGGAAGACCCTAGTACAAAATGAGTGGAAATACAGCACCAGTGCTGAGAGATTTTGGCCCCAGTTCTACAAACACTGATATAAATTGCCTCACACAACAGAAGCCCAGGCTGTGCTGTTATATACCTGTGTTCACATAGGAAGTACACATAGGAAATACCTATTATCCTTTGCTGGAAAATTCCTGCCCTGGTTACTGTTCCTCTGAATGCCTCATTTGCAAAGGAAAAAAAAAAAAAAAGTTGCCCTGCCTTACTGGGAAAGTGGGCAGCAGGTTTCAGCAAGGGTAGGAATTTGAGTGGTCAGGGCTGCTGGATGACTGGAACACCAGCTCCACTGAGCCCCCTTCCTCTTTCACAGCAGGCACAAAGAGAGCTGTGAGATCTTGGGGAGGGCAAAGCAGAGAAGGGATGAATTCAGGAACAGTTCAAGTCTTGCAGTGCCTTCCTCTGCCTTTTGCTCATTGCCATAGAGCAACAGCAGTGAGCAGGTTTCCACACAGCCCAATTTATTTGCCCAGTGTCCAGCACATGACTATGCCATGAAATCCTGAGTAGGATAGTAGCTTGTCCCTTGTACATCTGTGATACAATAATATAAAAGAAAACATTGTTTATTAAGCAGTGCAGCCTCTGTAGTTATTTAGCTCTGATGAAATCTTTAGGAAGAATGCAAAGACCCAAGCAGGGAAAATCAGTGGCACACTTTTCAACATAACTAAACCCACAAATTATATCACATGTTGCCAGCAGAAGTCAGTTTTAGTCTAGTAACTGGCTTTGTAGTTCTTGTGGTTTTATTATGTATTTGACATCTAACAAACTGTACATGTGCATTTTTTGAATGTAAATAAAGAAATATGTTTCAGTTAGACTTGGGCAAGCATTTAACTTTGTCTCAAAGGTCATAAGACTTCTCGGTTTTGCCATCCTTACCTCAGTGCATCTTCAGTGTCTATGTACAGGCCTGCATAATTCCCTGAGTCACAGGTGCTCCTGGTGCCATGTGTCAGGACTTACAGCAGCAAAACAAGGTGTTGTAATGTGTACATCATTCTCACAGTGACTGTTTGTAAAACAGGGGAAACAGAGGTAAAAGCTCTGGCAGACAAAAACTGATCAATGAAGAGAAAAGCAAGCATACAGGAATGAGCTGTATGTGTACAATTCAAGGATGTCATTAGAATCTGGGACAGGTTTTATATAGATACATCTACTATTCTTAGTCTTCTTTAGTTTCATTAATGCAATTAATTAAGGCTCTAGTTACTGTGCATACAGTGCTATCTTTTTATCAGCAAAGAGTGCAAGAGTAGGATTTCCCCCAATCTCTTAAGAACAATGTGCTGGGTTTTGCATGAGTTTAGTGATCACACATGCCGTAATTCCTATGACTACAGAGGAATATTTGTACAGAGCTGCCTTCTTTGGCACAAGCCCCCTGAAGGTGGAGGGCTGCTTGGCACTTCATTCCTGGATTGACATGCCTGGAGGAAACCAGACCTTTAGCAGCATCTCCTTTAGTGATGGAAAGTCAGGTTTCAGAAGGAGGCCATGGCTTGGTGCAGCTCTCAAGCACCTTCCTGGATCTAAGCATGTGTGTGCACTCCCGTGCTTACTCAGCAACTGCTTGAGGCCAAGCCTACGTTACAGCAGCTTAAATTACATGGAAGCCTGTTGGACTCCAGCACATATTTCAGATCTTTGTGAAATAGGATCCACAGTGATTAAGAACCCAGAAAACATCCTGAATATAACCAGATTCTGACAATTACATTTTACTTGGACAAAATTTTCTTGGACACAGAACTGTAGCAAGTGGATTTCAACATAAACATATCCAAGATGCTTATTTGTTTTGAATTTTGTGAGGGCATGTACCCTGCATCTATACAATTTTCCCCTGAAATAAACTTTTCTAATGAGTGGTAAACAGATGCTGACCTTCAAACTTAAGGCACAAGACCACTGCACCCAGAGATGTTCATTAACTTTGAAAAGTCTCTAGAGGGATTGATGCACCGTTGCAGAAAGTGGCACATTATGTGTGACTCATGGCTTTTACAGTAGAGTCCTGCCCCCAGGCTCCCCACCACCACAGGCACAGCATTTGAAGTAATTTAAGAGATTTGTAAAGAAGAAATCCAGCTAAAGTCTGGATTCCCTTCCAGCACATTCAGATGGGCCAAGGGTTGAATGCATTTGGCTTTGTTGCACTGTGGAATTTCCTGGGAGGAAATCACTGTGAGCAGCTCAGCCAGGAGGCTCTCCAGCCTGCTACTAAGATGCCTTAAAAGACTCATAATTTTATTACTTTTTCTGCTTATTTTTAAGACAGTCTAGCTTAAGTACCTTACAAATATCTAAGGTATTAGGGTGTGTTAATGATACTGTAGAAACTGTTTAAACAGATAAATGGCTTTCCTCAGAAATATATATATAGCAAACTCATATAAAAGCAAATGATCCTATATTATGTAAGTATATCATACATGCATGAGCATTTCCAAAGACACAGTTGCACAGGACAGGCTGAAATAGATTGACTGGTCTTACTTTAAGCTGTCATCCTCAGTACTCACACAGGACCCATAGCTAGGAAGGACTGTTCTTGCAAAGCCACCATTGAAAATGCCTGCTTGAATAGACAAAAATAACAGTATATGTACCTGGTGTTTCTCCTCCCCTCACCTTTGTGACTTTAAATCAGATTTAAGAGATGGATGAATGCTGAAGGGTAAGTCCTGCACCAGACAGGCAGCAGAAAGGTCTAGAGTTTTGTTTTAGAATGGTGTTGGTTTTGACACAGAGATCGTTTTGAAACTTGTCCCCCCACAGGCATTTTTCACAGACACACACACACACACACACACACACTGCCCTCCACAAAATGGTACATCTGCAGGACTCAACTCAGATGTGCAAGAGGTCAATTTTGTGCAATTTATTCAGGGCTATTACATGTAGTAATGAAGAATCTTTCTTCTCTCCCATATCCACTCTTACTAGTAAGATTAGAACATTAGTGTTTCCTATGGTAGGAATATTGATGATGGTGCACATCACTGTGGTTGCCACATTGTTACATCCTGTATATGAGGGAGAAGGTTACTTTAAAAAGTCTTTCAAGTCTTCATTTCTCTAGGACTTTCAGCAGCCATACGAAATAAATGCAATGTAAGAGATTCTTTTGGCCCATGAAATAAATTAATCACAACATATTTATGATTTGGAGATTAATTCACATTTTGACATGTGAAAAAAATGCTGTGGCAATGACAGAAAAAAATCCCCTCCCTCCCCCAAACTTATTCAAATCTTAGATATGCAACATTTTACCCAGGGTTATTTTCAGTAAATCTTCATACATCCTGGCTCAAATTCTGTATTTCAAAACTGTCCTTCTCGTCAAACACACAAACATCCCAGTTTTTGCTGGCATCTCTTAAATAACTGCTACATATCTTTTCCTCCACCCCTCCTCCCCCTTGCCTTTCTTCTAGGTTCTCTTGTCTTTTTTTTTCCTTCCCCCTCTTGTTCTCCTGCCTCCAGGACCTCATAGTTACTACTTCATGCCCAATCGCTCCTATTCAGTCCTGTCTCCTTTTCTCTCTCTCCACTGGTAAGGAAAACTTACCAGAATGTGTAATCTCCAAGCACTCTTTTCATGTAAATGTGAAGAAGAGTCATTTGAGACTCTCTCCTAGCAAAGAGCTGGTCATTTGTCAGTTAAATAAGTTTCTTATCTTCATGTACTTCTGAATAACTTGAGATTTTATTGTTTAATGTTTTGGTTGTAAGATTAAGCATTTTGCAGGAAAGCACAAGTGAAATGGTATTTTTGTGCCTAACACAAGCCACGATCAAATCTTTGAGAGCTCAACCCCCTCCGCTATGCTTTTGACCACAAATTGCTATCTAGTAACTAGTATATCAGAGGAAACAGAAAGTGATGGTTCTCCAAATGGGCAGAAAGGCTGCCCCCGAACCCTGCACCGCTTAACTTTCAGACACACTTTCCCCAGTGCTGCACACCAATTCCCTCCCGCCCCGTTTCCATGCATATTCAATGGACCATATGCTTGATCTCAAATATCTCCGGGCATTATGGATCCTATTCACCAAGAAGTGGCTTCTACACTCATGAGCAAAGGAAAAAAAAAAACAAAACAAAAAAAAGACCTTTTCAAAGAGCATTCAAGAGTTTTCTGAGAAAGAAATCCTAGTACACAGTGACCTGTATGTACCAGGCCACGGCCCACTTTAAGCTAAACCCACATATTTCTGCTGAACACACTCACATTGGCATTAAGAAATTCTCATTATTTTGCCATAAAAGGAGGCCTGTATAGAGATCTCATGAGAGGGTTAAGCAGAAGCTTATTGACAAACACAAACCTAGTGATTCCTTGGAATCCAAAGTGTTTGGTGGGGTGACAAGACAGTCCCATCACCAACCCCTGGTACATGATAAAAGCAGAGGCAGCTCCAAAGCTGACACACCAACTGCCTCGGGATCTGCCATGCAGCCAGATGCCGTGTTGGGAATTTTTCCCTGACACCCTAGCATATGGGCTTTGCATTGCCATTTGAAGAGCATGAGACAGACAGAAACAATCTGGAGGGGGTGGGAAATGGATGACATGTCAGCCTGGTGCTTGTATTTGGTCTTTGGTTATTAGGTGATGCTTAAATACCTATTTGGCCTTCAGGCAAAAGAAAATATTGACCAAAAGGAAGCTCTGATGTAACTGTATTAGTTGCAATGCAGTTAGTAGGGGGATTATTTTGAAAGTTTGTTTGCTTTTGCTTGCTTTTTTAAATTTTGTTTGTTTGTTTGTTTGTTTGTTTTACTCCAGCATGTTGCCAGAGAAATGCAGAAGCAATTCTGGATTATATTTAAATAGAAATTAGGCTACTGTGTAATCACACTTGTTTCTCAAAGCTGTGGTACTCCATTTGCTGTCTTGTCAATTCTGAGTAAACCAGTTTCTATAGCCCAGTCACGTACTGCAACCAGGCCCAGCCAGAGCTGAGAGGATTCCAAGTACCTGTGACTTGCAGGTTCATGGAGTTGTCAGACCCATCCCTTCCTTTTTCATCAAGGGTTGTCTGACACTGAACCTCTGCTTTGCTTCTTCTAGATCATGAAGAAAAAACTGTACAAGATCTATACAAAAAACCAGTGGGGCCAGAATTGCCAGGGAGAGAAGGTGAGGAGGCAGGAGGTCCAAAGGAGGAAAGGACCGCATGCCAAGGAAACACGTACCAAAGGAAAACTACCATAGAGCAGAGGAACATATGCACTGTAGGAAGGGGATGGAGAAGATGAGGGATTTAAACAGCACTGAAGAATATTTGAGAAAAAGACATAAATTTTCCTGAGTAAGGAGTAGTGATGGCATACACCACTGCTGAAGGGAATCTCTGAAGGTACCACATATGGGAGTTTCAATATGCCATCTTGGCTTTCTTTTATCCTTTCCAAGAGAGCTTGGTCTGATGGCTGTAAAAGTATCTCAAATAGTATTAGACTTCACAACCCCTGAGATGACAATTTCCTGCTTCCATTTTCCTCAAAAACTCTTCACCTACATGTGGGCACACCTGCCTTCTTCCCCCACCCAGCCTCAGTATGTGTGTGGGCACACGAGCCACCTGTGAGCCCCACAAAGTCAGAGAACACTCTGCTCCAGATGCTCTGGGAACTCTGGAGTTGGAGAATCATGATCACCACACGTATATTGCCCCAGCTCAGCTGCACAGCAAATGAGGGTTCTGCCATCCACCCATTTCTGACTGAACTAGCACTATATGGAAAGGAAGGACGGAAGATCATGTTTTGGCATCAAATGTTCCAACGTCATTTGCACAAAATGTACCTCTCTTTTAATTCAGTGTATTCTCCTGAAGACAGTCACAAAAATGGAGCTTTGTTCTGTCTTGATGTACTACTTGCATCTCATGTTTGGGTTTTTCCACTATAAGCAAGATTTCCTTCAGTGCCATTCATGAGCTGGAAAAAAGAAATATGGAGTAAAAAAAAATTTGTGAAGAGACAGTTTCATTTTTCACCTGCACTGCTTGAACTGCACCATTCGTACTTATGAATTCTGAATAAGTGCTTGACCTTTTCATTGTTTCTTCATTTATTGTTCTCTCAGTTCCGCTTCCCACTCTCCATGTTATTGCATGTATTTAGGTAGTTGCTTTTCAGCCTGTTTCTTCTTGCTTTGTTGAATTCTGACTCTGAAATCAGATGTTTGTGTAAAAGCTCTTACTGCCAGCAGGATGCTGACACAGATTTGGGTGTATGAATGTCCTGTGTCTCTGGTAGGGTGCTTGACTTTACTTTAAAAAAGAAAAAGCCTTAGGATAATAATACATTTTAATTAAACCATGCACAACCCCTTTGGCAAGCACAAGGAAAATCATACTCTATCTCCACAGCAGTGCTGCATAAAAACAGAGAGCATCTTTTCATACCTGTGTCTTTAATGGCAAGCATCATGAGACAAATACAATACCGTTTAAAAACTGCACTTATACTTTCACCCTGTGAGTGGCTTCTTGTTATGGGGCTTACAATGGATTAGTTTCATCTTTAAAAAGGAGATAGAAAGATAACTCCTTGAGAACACTGTGAGCTTGTTGTGATAAGGACCTGGTATTAGTTGATTGGCATCAAAGATCATGGACGTATTTATAGCACACTAAGCTTGATGACAACATGGATGCAGGTTGTCAAAGGAAGTCAGTTCCCAGAGAAAACTAAATATTTAAGGCCCATATTTTCAGATATATTTGAGCTGAGAGCCTGCCTGTGGGCTTAGATCAGATCTAGCACAGCTAGAAGCAAAGCCTTTCAGGGCTGTTTTGCATGAACTTCAAGCTCTTCTCCTACCAAGTGACAGTGATGTGGTAGCAGGGAGGACCCACATTTAATTGGTAATCTGGATCACCTTCATTTCCTCCTCTTTTACTTCCAGGCCAAGTTGTTCCCATCCAGTTCAGCAGTTCAGCCCTAATCTATCCAATACACACAGAAGCTGCTTTCTTGGCTCCTGGGCACCTGCTTACAGGAGCATTGCAAAAGGTGTACAAAACTTATAAAAAAAAAATCTGATAATGATTTTATTAATTCTATAATTTTCTGAGAAGTGTGGAGGATATACTGATTTTTCAGTTCTAAAAGATGTTTTTTACCTTTATACCCGGGCATTGCACTATAACATTTGCTCATGGGAAACACTTTAATCAAAAATTTTGGAAAGAAAGAACAAATATAAGTTCCTTGCCTAAAACAAAGCATTCTTGTGGAAATATCCCTATGATTTTTATAATTTTAACTTAGTGCTTTATGACACTTTGTAACCAAGCTAATATATGAAGTTCCCATTCCAATCTATATTTCTCGCGCTCTTAAGAATGGGAAAAATATTTCCAGCTGACTGATCAGAAACCAGAAGGACTAAGCTTACAAAGAGCTAATGAAATCCATTTTGCAAGGTAACTCTTAACTTGTTGTTAATCAGCTCCACTGATTGCATTCGACTTAACCAGAGGAGTTAACATGTCCCACTAAATTAGAAGTAGTCACTTTACCAGGTAAAAATAGATATTTTCTTAATATTTGCTGAAGCCTTTAAAATTTTTCTTCTGCTTTAATATTTTTGTTTTGTTTTGTTTCCCGACACTTACAAACTGAAACAGGAGGTTTGTATTTGGCAGCCTGTGTCCTCGCTGTTCCTCGCCTCAGCTTTGCAGGGTGGTTTTGTCCAAGCAGTAGCCAATGAAGTCTGTGTGCTGAACAACTCATGCTGAAGGAGAAGCAGCTGCTCACTGACACCGCACTCCACCGCACACAAATCTTGCACTTTTGCAGAAAGAGAACAAATAGTTGCAGAAAGTACGCATGGAGTTTGATGCTCAAGGGGTATAAGATTAGGTCCAGTGTATTGACTAGGGAAATAGCCCGCAGGCCTCAGGCCAGCGGAGGCTGCGTGCCAGTGACTTCATTAGGGCTTTTGCCTATGAAAGGGCTGCCTGTTTGGATCCTGGAAACTTGCATCAATACGTCATTTTGTGTGACTAAAGTAAGCAGAATGCATCCAAAGCAGTGGCCAGTTACGGACCTCAATCTGCCTCCATTTGCAGGCAGTGTCACTCTTAGGAAAACAGGTTTTGGTTTGATCCAGAGGCTCTTTTCAACAGGACTTTCCTCACTGACTTTAACTCATGAGAAAGATCCCCATTCTCTCTTATACCTTCCCACAACAGACACCAGCAGCTGATCTCCTTCACAGATTTGAATCCCAGAAGCCCCAAAAATCTTTGCAAATTTCTTTGCATCCTCGTGATAAACCTTCCCACTCACTACCCTCACCTTGTGGTAGTGGGACAACCATGATGCCAGTAACTCCCAGAGTTCCTCTGCTGGGAGGAAAAAAGGGAAGGAACAGGGTGTTGTAGCAGATGCAAAAGCTCTGCACTTCTGGCAGGATAAAACTACATATTTACATTGCAAAATCCTATGAGATGCAGCTCCAGCATTTCAAGAGCAAAAGACAGGGAGAAACCAGCAAGCAATCTTCTTGAACTTCAATGCTCTCTGATACAATCAGGACAGTAGGAGTGACCAGTTTGGTGGGCTTGGTAAAACTACTTTGGAAATTAAAAGGTTTTGTCAAAGAGCATCAGTCAGAGGAAGCAAAAAGGAGCAATACCCTAACCCCCTGAACTGGCACTACACACAGGTACCTACAGCATCCTCACCGATGTAGAACAAAACCAGGAAATGTAAGAATGTTGAATTCTCTGCTACATGCTAAAAAGTAACTATTTTTGCAGGTGTATGGTAAATTATCATTCCTCCGCTGCTTTTTTTTTCAGAGTCTCCACTTTTTCTTTCCAATTTGCTTACTTTCTGAAGTTCACTGAAAATATGTACTTTAGCTGCTTGAAAATAAAAAAATCTTCATCATCATCAGCAGCAGCATAAAAATCTTCATTAAAGGACAAATTGATCATGATTATGCTACTAATGAAAGCAGTGGAATTACTTCTGGAGACTTCCTCTACAGCTCACTGCACAGTAGGTCTAAGGATTTCTGAAAATTCATCATTTGTGTCATTATAAACATGTTGTGTCACACACATATAGTTATTGCTCTGCTGAATCAATGTTGATTTGATCAGCTTACCTTTGACATCAGCATTTCATAAATTTCTTAGTCATTTCCTCATGATGACCTCACCAAACATGCTCTAAAGCAGCAGTAAGCTATTTGAACACTTCCCATCCTTTCCACTGTGCAGTCCTGGCCCTAAAATCTTATTCTTTTTCCCCCTGGTCTTCTCCCTCCTCCCCATGCCTTTTTGCTCTGACCCTGTGAGCTAAAATTCTGATTTAGCTGCAGTTACCAGCTTCCCTCTTAAAACAGGTATTGTCATAGTGAAGGAAAAGGACAAACAAACCCCACCAAATCTATTTTTAGCAGATGGTCTCGACTGTACAAACTTTAGTTATTTCTCTCTC
>NC_031768.1:25010842-25039691 GCF_001522545.3 Parus major
CCCCTTCCCCCCGAGTTCCTGGGTTGCGCTCCCTTCAATCTTGTCAGCTGTAAAATGGGTCTCTTTTTAACCTATAATGGATCAGTGAGATTAAAGGTGAAGTCATGAATTAGTAGCAGTGACAGCCCAGCACGATGGCCCCGGCAGCAGGGGGTCTCTCTTTGTGCTCGTCCACTCTGACCCCCCGTGCCACTCTCCGCCTGTGGGAACCGGACAAGAAGAATGTCGGGGTGGGGCCGGGGGCCGCCAGCCCCAGCCCCAGCCCGGCCAGCGCCCCCCAACACATTCTTTCCCTGGAAATATTCTGACATCACCCCGTCATACCTCCTCGCCGGCTCCTTCGTTAACTCCTTTATGCCTTGCCGCCGGCAGACAATGGGTCCTGCTGCAGGGTGGAGGAGGAGGAGGGGAGGGAGATATCTTTCCCAGGACAACTTTTTCATAAGCCGTGGACCTAAGGCCAGAGTGGATTTTAAGACTGGGAGGTGGGTGAATTTTCTGGGAGTCGGGCTGTGCGGTTTGAGATGTCGCCCTCCGTGACAAAAAAAACCAAAATGAAATGTGCCAGTAACGCACTAAGATTTCTTTGGAGTTTTAAATCTGAATTCCTAGAACAAAACCATCTCTACCATAAGCACAGCTTATTCAGTGGCTACATTTTGCCTTGGGAAGTACGTCAGTATCTCTCATTAGAACCTTTGCAAAAGTGTGATTCAATTCCAGTCTCCTCCATGATAAGCTGTGGTAGGGCAATATTGGAGACAAACACAAATAACAGGAGCTTCCTCTTGAGAATTCTTCTTTTGGGGAATACCTGAGAGCAGTGAGGCAACAACAGAGCTACGCTTTTCTGCAAATTAGAAACAGACTAGTCCTCCCATTCACATCCTCTGGGATATGTTCCGTCCTTACAGAAACGTAAATTTAGTGTTGGCTTCAGCCTATCTTCTAGGATAAGCAGGTAGACTTTTCATAGTCCTTCCCAATGAATGCACTAATTAATTAACTAATTGTAACAGGATTTTTTATCCTGACTGGTTTACCCTCTTAGTGAAGAAAGTTCACACTTCTGAACGTACATTTCTAACGCTTTAAAAGCTCTCCTATTACACCTGCACCAGAGCTATCCCATCTCATATCACTTCTCTGAGGGATATAACATGTATGCAGGACTCATCCAGAAAGGATGGTTCCAGAAAACTTACAGAGGACCTTCCCAACACCATAGGGAGGTCACTAAAACCCATTTCACAGGATGAGCAATTTCAATTTAATTCTTGTGATATTATAAAGTCTGATAAGAACTCACTATCTCTGTGTCTTGAAGTTCTCCTCAAGCATGTCCTAGACATACCCCAACAGAGTTAGGTGGGATTTAGGTCCCTGAAATACATACAGACGTTTTAAGATGTCTAAATTCATAATTGTCATTCCTTCTCGGAGGCTGTCTAGCCCCAGGGAAACATTAGTGTTTGTAGGATTCTTCCATTTTGCTCTGAGAGATGCCAGACCATTTGTTTTTCTGTTCCAAGTGGAGTGGTCTGGAAAACAACCCCTCCTTTAACTTACTTTGCAGATACTCCTGGGATTCACATGAGGAAATTCTTGATCCAGTCTTGGAGAAGAGGGTAAGGGAAGAATAGCATGCATTACAAACAGATGTCTCTTCTTATAGAACCTCATTTTGCCTTTTCTATGGCTCACTAGACAAAGAACCTAAGATGCAGTCAAAGATACAGAGATATTTCCTATAAAACTAGCACAAATAAATGAATGAATGGATGGCCCAGGGAATGGATAGGGAAGACACCATGAGCATCTTCACCTCTTGAGCAATGTGTACTGACACAACCTGACTGGAAAGCTCACTCCAGCTTGACATCACCCTGTTTATCCCCAGCCAGCCCCAGCCCACACCACAGGACTGTGCAGGAAGTCATTGCCAAGGGGAAGGAACAGCTCTGAGGCTTCAGGAGCAGCAGCCCTGTCTCCAGCCCCGAGCAGCAGCAGGCACCGGCTGGAGCAGTCAGTGAGTGGAGTGTGCAGATGGCACAGTCTCAAACAGGTTTCTGACTAGATGAGCTGACAGCGGTGCCTTAAGTTCTAGCTTGCATTTCCACATCAGTTCATGTCAGCTGTGAAGTATCCAGTCACACTTTCTGCAGGTCTGCTGGGCCTGTTTCCCAGAGCAGGCTCATCCCTGCCTGGCATCTACAAGGCTGCAATCCATAACGCTACATTTTGAGGACAAAGAGGAGAGCACATTGGAGTTGTACCTAACTGGCAAGAGAAGGCTGCAGGATGCACATTGAAAAGTGTCACTTGGCAGTGAGGCCTGGACCAAGTGGGACACTCACAGGCAACCAGTTACATCCCCTGCCAGATAAATCCCTCCAAGCCCAGGGAAGAAGAGTTCAGACTGCAACCAGCAAAGGTCTTAGCAAGCCGAGCAAGTTGCCTACCTGATGTGCCAGACCAGGATCCCTGTATTATGTAGATCAGTGTCTGTGTAGTACCCACAATGTTTTCTATTTCCTTAGGAAACTGAAGTATTAGGTACAATCTTTGTCTGAGATGAATCAAACTCATATCTCACTGAAGGGGGTACCCAATCTCTATATAGTTGCCTGTGCTCGGAAGGAAAGGTGGGGACAAGGCTGATTTTACCTCTCAGATCTTTCTTAGAAGCATAAGAAAATCCCAAGCATCTCCACTCAGTCCTTAGGCTATGGGGTCATGTTCCTTCTCTTTGGCATGCCACTGAAAGCAAATGACTGAATGTTCTGTGGCAATGCTCCAGCAAGTAAGCTCCTAGCCAGGCAGTGAGAACACTCAGGGAGTAGGAGAAGACATCTTTCCACAGAGGGGTGGGACCAGAGCCTCATAAGCCTCAGGTAAATGCACTGGACAGTAGGTGTCTGTAAAGGATTCTATAAAGCACTGACCATGACCTACATTTAAAATTGTGTGTATTTATTTTTTCTTAGAAGGAAAGTTTTAGCCTCCCATAATGAGGGGGGTGAGCAAAGGATTGTGTGTAGGCAGGTAGGGCTGACTCCAGGGTAGTCAGGGGAAGGTGCCTTGAGGAGCACTTCATTCTGACCCTCCCGCTCACCTTGCTGGCATGTAGTGTGAGCTCTTTAGGGGTCTGTGCAGATGCAGAGACACAGCATAAGGCTCAGGACCCCACTGTGAGGAGGAGTGGCAGATAGAAAGGAGTTTCTTCCCTTAATGACTTCAAAGAGATTTCCTGGAATTTGTTCCTTGCCTCACCCAAACAGAAGGAGGAAGAACAGCATTAAACTTATGAAGCAGTGGTGTAACCATAAATCATGATTTCATGAAGTATAGTGTATTCCTTCTTAAAGTTTGGGCTTTTGTATTCTCTCCATGTTAAGGAAACAAGAAAATATATCCTCAGAGTCTGGAGAATAGCTTGAAAACAGTCAACTTTCTAATATTAACATCAGATAGAAAATAATTAATAAGTCAATGTTGAAACATACTTCCAAGTACTGTTGTTTAAAAGGCATTATAAAGAATTAATTCTGGTTTTATTAATTTTGAGATTTTAGACCCCATTTCAGGTTTTGTGGCTCCTGACTACTCTTTGTTGAATAACGGAGCTTGAGCACCCTCTGACTCCACCACAGCCAGGAAAATTTCATAAATCTCCCCCTTTGGAGCTGGGGAAAGCCCCCTTCAGGGCTGGAGAAGCTTGGAGCAGGAGAGGAAGTCTTGAGTCAGGAGCTATGGACAGCGACTGAGAAGGAAATCACCTCCCAGAGTCACAGAGGCATCAGACACCAGTGTATTTTCCCTGAAGAGTTGTCCCCTGTATCATGTGATCCCATATCCAGCCCAAGAGTTCTGTTCATTCCTCCACTACCCAAAACCAAAAGCAAGCAAGCTGTCCTGGGAGCAACTTGGTTCTCCTTGGTGGCTCATTAGCAGCTGAAGAGGAAACCCAGTGAGAAGCAATCCAGTCCCAAATGACAGTAAACTCCAACTCTGTTTCTTTGTGAATTTCCTGCAGGGCTGCAGCTCCCTATTCACTCTCCCTATTCCACAAGAGTGCATTGGTTGGGGCTAGCACAGAGATTTGGTTCCTTGTTGTGTCTCCTGCCTGCAGCCTCCTCGTGCAGCCCAGAATCCACAGAGGGAATCCCCACCTGTGCCAAGGCATCTTCCTGCATCCCTGCTCTTCTCTCATGGGAGAGCCTGTCTGTGCACACCAAAGACACTGCCCTGCTTCTTTGCACGGGCCTGGGCAATTTGTAACAACTAGTGAGTGTTGAGGACACATGCTTTGGCTGAGCACTGCCTGGAAATAAGAACAAACTCCCTGTCGTGCCATCTTCTCTGCTCCTGGATGTGCAGCCCAGCAGCAGCACCCGCTCTGACCTCCCTCCAGAGTTATTCCTGCCACCTGCCCTCTCCTGCCAGCCTGAGGGAGAGCTGTTCTGCCTGCTGGGAGGCATCAGCTGGGCCACTGCTCTCCTGTGTCCCCTGCAGGCTGTCACACCCTCCTGTTGCACAAGGAGGTGTGCACACACACACGTTTATGTGCACACACACACACACACACACAAACACACACCTGTCCCTGTGTGTGTGAGCAGAGCCTGGGACATCGCCACTCTCTGTGCAGGGTGGCTCAGGACAGGGGGGCATTATTTAGTTCTTCCCCTACACACTGCCATGGGAGGCAGGGAGGTGTTATGTGTGCTGGCATGGGGCTAACATGGACTGTGCTAATCTCCATTTTTGCCATTTCCTCTTCCCTGGAAGAAGAGGGAAAGCGAAGCCAGTCCTGAACCACTGTGGGGTGCATTGTGCCCTACAGCAAAGCCACAGTTTAATAGCAGCTTTTTATTGAGTCACTTAGGTAGTTCCTTTCTAGGGGAAGGATGGGATTAAAAGCAGATTAAAGTGATCAATGTTTCTCCTAAATAAAAATCAATGCTTCTTCTAAAATAAAAATATTTTAATTCATATTTTTGTGGATTTTCAAATATTTCTAGCATTTCACTATCAGTCCAATCCTTGATCTTCAGGAAGAATATAGGTCTGAAAAAAATATTTGCCAAAAATAGAGAAAGCCAAAATTTTAATTATTATATCTCTGCCTGTTTCTCATACTTCTCACTTAGAAAATAACACAATGAAACGTTTCATTACCCCTTACTAGCTACTGAGAAAATTCTGGAGTTACATTGAAACATCAAGCTTTCAGATGACTGCAACTTCTATCAAATACTTCTAAAGAAAACCAAAAAATGTCTCCATTAGAAATACAAAAACATTTTGTGACCAATACTCTTTTAGGAAGGTTTATTATAGTTCTAAAGTCAATTCCAGCTTGGTTTTTGGGTTTTTTTTCCCAGATATCAACTAAACTGTATTGTGAGAAAAGTCTAAAGAATTTTTTTTTCATTAGATTTTTATTTTAATCACCTAAAAATCATTCTTATGGAAATGAGAAAGACAAAAAGATTCCCCAGGGACTGAGAAACTTCACTGATTTGCATCATTAACACTGAAAAGAACTTGCCTGGAAATGGCCCCTTCACGTTTTCTTTTATTTACATTTCCAGACAAATACAAAATTAATTTCAACAAGAAGGTTTCTTGTAGATTCATATCCCATTTTGATTAGTCTAACCATTAAAACATGAATATAGCTTGCTGTGCTTTGATGGACTGATTTAGTCTTTGTTATACTGGAATTTTTTAATTTTTTTTAAAATTTTTTTTCTTAGTTTTTTGCCTCATTTATAAAGGGTTTCCAACATGAGGGCTCTGAGTGATCACTGACTGTATTAACATTCATAATTAACACCAGTAATTATTAAGATGCTTTTGGAACAATTACCATTTGTGGCATGGAATGAGAGAAAAGTGACATTCATTTAACAAAACTCTGCGGTTTCCGTTTAATGAGTCTGTCCAAGCATAAGCAAAAGAGAAAAAAAAATCCCCAAAAAACAGAGCACACTAAATATATATTTAAATGCAGACAAATTCCTATGACAAAGTAGTTCTTTCAAGGCTCGAATCAAAATTTAAAACAGTTTACCTTCTTTGTGTCTTCTGAAGAGTTTTACGTAACAAACTTTCAGTGTCATCACTAATAGCAGTTCATGCCAAGGATTACTTTCTTAAAACTGCTACTCAAGCCCGGTGATTTGCAGTACACTTCTTATTACAGGATACATTATGCAGAAACCCTCTGCTATGTGATGGGACATGGCAACCCTGCTGTGAGAATGCCTATCAGCGCTTCTTTTAAGGCCCTTTCTCAATTGTCAGCAAAGTATTTTTTAAGGTTAAAAGGTGTAAAATTATTCTGAAACGCTTTTCTGACCTGTCGCCTATCACTGCAAAAAGCTGTAGTTCATTTTTTTTCTAAAATTGTATTTTTAAAATGTGATATTATAAGAATAAAGCCAGTGAGAAAAATAGTTTTATATGATTTTCATTATATTTTTCATAATTTTTTCAGTACTGATACACATTAAGATTGTGAGTCCCTTTTTATTTCTGATTTTCTTCATTATGATTCTTACTTTCCTGTGAGTCAGTTATGATGTGCAATTAATTAGAAAACAGCAATTAAAATAAAAATATTTTAATTCATATTTTTGTGGATTTTCAAATTAATTCCTGAATCATATTCTCTAACATAAAAGTCAAATGCAGCAGGGTCATGAAGCATAATCTCTTTTTACTGATATATAAAGCTCACAAGATCTGTCATTCTTCAAGTACTACCTGTACTTTGATTGAAACAACAGTGAATATCAGCAGGAAAACTAGAAGAAGGCTTCTATTCTTCAGACTGGTGGCTGGCTTTTATGGCTTTGCAAGCTGCTTAACTCTAGATTTCCCAGGCTACATGCACGATTCAAGGTCAATGATCCTATAGTTTTAAATCCTGTGCACAAGAGGTTACCATCTCCTATTGTCTGTAGCTTAAGATTTCCAATGGCAGCTAACTATTTATGTGCTGGTAAAATGCTGGAAGGTATCTGAAATCACTTTACACTGTGTTTCATGGACTGCTCTACAGCACAATCTTATCAGACAATACTGGAGAGCTCAGCCCTGCTGTAAAGAAGAGTCAGACATGAAGGGCCTGATTTTCCCATCTGATATGTGATACATGCACACAACAATGTGAGTTGCAGCCCGAGCCAAGTACAAATAGGTGGTGCAGCTGAAAATAGATGCTGTGCTGGGTTTGTGCATTGAGTTTTGTGGCCTATAGCAGAGCACCAAGACGATTACACCCAAGAATTCTTATAGCATAGCCACAAGAAGTGACAAAAGCAATAAGAAGGCATTGTCATTTTGTACTCAGGTACCTAGGAGGTTTGTATCAGTCCTTTCCAACTTGGACTCATCCACTTTTTCCGACACCCACCTAAGCAGTCTGAGCCTCCAGAAAGGTTTTCTTCCTGTATCCTTCAGTGCCATTAGTGGTGAGGTGTGCAAGTCAAGCAACTACTGTGTACTGTGCTGGCATTACCAAAAGGAACACTGCATATTCTGCTTCACATTGATTTTATCACCTCCTCTTTATTAGTTGACTATATCTCATTAGCATACAGTTCATTTTAGCCTGCTTCCTCATACCTTGATAACCGAACAGGAGGTTGCCATTCATAGACACATAGATGACTTCACCTTTGGACCACACAAGGATAAACTGCATGTTGTTCCCCAGCAAGAAACACTCCTCAAGTCTGCTCTTTGAGAGGCATGGCCTGGCCCAGCATCCCTGGAGGCCCTTCATCCCTGTGTCTGTGCAGGATAGGAGCAGGGCTTATCTTCAGCCAGGTTCTAGGTTCCAGAGCAAGTGTTTAGGTCTCAGACATGAGAACAGAAACTGAGATTTCACATCACAGCACAAAGCACAAGGCAGAGGAGCAGACATGCTGTGCTCCAAGGCTGATGACTATCCAGCCAGCAGTGCCTAGAGAGGCTTGCAACATCCAGCACATAAAACCCTAAAACTCCTCCCATGGATGACTGCTTACTGCTATGCAAGATGGTGTGGTTCTTTCAGACAACAAAACAGCAGATTTCTAAAACCCCAGGATTTAAAATTCTGTATTTAGAAGTTGCTAACAAATGCAAAGTGCAAATGAGATCATTGTAGACTGGAACTAAACAAATAAGTCTTATACCGGACAATTCCAGATGAGATTGTTACAGGCACCACAGGATGATCTTTTCAGTTTGACCATGAAAAATATGTTCAAAATAAATATTTGTATATTTCAAAATATATATATGTATACATGAAGTAAAATAACTCCAACTGAACAGTTACTCATCATTCCCTGTCAGTCTTCCTGCAACCATTCCGAAAGCCCAACAGCCTTCTCTTACTCAGCTCCTTAAAACCCCACTTCTTCCACAGGGAGAAATTCAAGGAAGTTGTGAAGTGAAACCCAACTTTGACTTCTCTGGACACTTTGTCCTTGGAGAAGGTAATTTCATGTTCCTCCTGTGCATTTTTAGGAATGGCCAGAATCCCAGGCACATCCCAGACATGAAGATCTGGAGTGGTCAATGTCATGTTAGCCAGCTCTTTGAGACCAGACTAAGACATTTTTTAAAATCACTTGAATCTTGACAGACTCTCTCCACAGAGGTCTTGGATGCAGCAGAATTAATCTGTTTAAACATTAAAAATTAATCTGTCTGGAATTAAAATAAGGATTCATTTTATCATATTGAAAGGAAATGTGTAAATCCAGAGGCATCTCACCCTAAAGTTGATATCTACAATTGAGATCTTATTCCTGGTTGAGGATAAACAAGTCATAGACCTATAAAACTAAGATTTGGGAATTATGTACAAGAAGCTGCTATTGTTCTGAAATTCCAGATTCAATTTCTTCTCTATCCAAATTCCAGTTGTGATCTCCAGATAAGTGAGGAATAAAAGGCAAGATTATAGTCTTGATGTCATTTTAACACTATCTTTACACCTCTTTCTATGCAATCTTTTCCATGACATTACCACAATGGAGATAATAAGGCAGAAGAAACCTAGAAGGCGCAATCCTCAGGACAATGAGAATTTTGTTTTTACAGTATTTCAGAGGCACTAGTCAATGATCTGTCAAAGGAGGTCCCTATGCAAAATAGGAATCATCCTGAAATTTCTTCTTTTCCAAGTAGCTGCTGAAGCCAATGGTTGGGTTTTGCAGGAAGTCTGGATTGGAGGCATCTGTGGGAAGTGATGCTCCACACTGTAGAATGATTAGGAGGACTTATGTTTACCCATTAAACCCAGAACATGGCTATGGCCATAATCCCAAATAAACAGAAATCCTGCAGCTAGCTGCAGAGTCACAGGTTATGGCATTTAATTATTATCAGTTAATGCTAAGGCTGTATTTTGGCCTCTAGGGCAGGACGGTGACCTGGTCATGTAAGAGCTCAAAGGCCTGCAAACCAGCAGCCTGAGGGCAAGGCTGTTCTCCAAAGGTACAGCAGGAGACCATAACCCAGTTATGCCAGCTTCTCTCATGGATGGCCATGAATACCGGGGAGTTTGCCAGCAGTGCTGGGGAAAGCTTGCAGGTTCATCAGGATCCTTTGCTTGCACAGCTTTCACTGCTTGCTGTGCCCAGTCTAACTGAGATATTGAGTACCTGAACCTATTCTTGCCCAAAGAGAGAGGCTACAGATCCAGGTAGCATTTTCCAAAGCAAGGCTTCGGTAGGAAGGAAGTGTGATGTGCCTCTAAGAGTTAGCAGGGGCAGGCAGATGTGAAGAAAAGAAAGTCGGTCACATTCATCAGCAGTGTGTCCAAGACAGATATATGCAACTATTGTTTGTTATTTTTTTAATTTAGAGGTGAAAATTAAATACATAAATGTCCATAAAAGATAAGAAATCAACAAGACAATTTTAATGTCCAAACAATGAATGTGAAGAGATGAAAATTAGTGGAAATACTGCAACAATATCCAGACTTTTAAAATAATCTGATTTCATAATATACCACCATATTTTTGCATAGTAAAATACATTGATTTCAACACGGTGTTTTTCATACATGCTTAGTATGAATATGCTGTTCTCACTTCTTGAACAAGACAGTAGTTTTTTCTGTGCACTATGCAATATAAAACAAAGGCACCACTTTTATTCTTTTTTCTTTCTTCCTTTTGTTCCACTGGTTTTCCATTTTCAAGGTTTCCCATACTTTTCAAAAGAACCCCATATAGCTGAATTTTTATTTTTTTTTTGTATACTGTACTAGTGAGTAATTAAAAGAAAAAAAGCTGAAACTTTATGATAATTTTTCATAAAAAACATGCTCTAAAGCAGTGGGCAAAGTGAAATAAATGTTTTAGTCTGCTTTTAAAACTACAGTGGTGTTACATATACATATATATATACATGCAAACCATATAGATATATCTATAAAATACAAAGAAATCAGATGAGGTAATAGCACCCCCTTCTGAGAGTTAGGACCAAAGCTTATGCCCTCACTTTAAAGCAAATTGGGAGACTTTGTCATGGTGCTACAGCTTTTTGATATGCAGCTCCTACTTCATGTCTTGTTCTACTGTGCTAAACTAAAGACTTGTACATACTATTTACTTGGCATTTATCTTCTCCTCACTCTGTCACAGTAAGAATTCCTTGGTTACAAGGCAGCAATTATAATTTGGAGCTTGGAAGTCCACAAAAAATTATTTTCCCCAGCTCACCTGTTCAGTTATTCCATGTATAAAACAGTGGTGACGTGGCTCTTTTGCAGTCTGGGGAGGTGTGAAGGGCTGGTGTAACTCAGCAGGAATGTCAGTTCTCTCCTCAACAACTCAGCTTTCCTGGGAATGGAGCTTCATGTATTTTGAAATGGGCACAGCCTCCTATTCCCCATGCCCATTGCCTCCCCTAGTTTGAGGTTAGGGCAGGAAAGGACCGGGAGCCTGTCTCCCCCTTGTAAGCAGCAAGGGTTTAAGAAGTGCTATCTGCAGCAGCTTCTGGGATCATGCCCAGAGCCTGGTACAACTAGGGCTACAGCAATGCTCTTTATGAGCCTCCCTTACCATGTTTACACCAGAAACCTGGGCTTGGTTCCTCCCTTGGCAGAGGGTTGACTTACCTACCAAAGAAGGGCATTTCCCACACTAGAACGGAAAAAGCAGACCAAGATGACTTCCTGCCTCATCCATTCTTTTCCGACAGCAAATTTCCCTTCAAGCAATTTCATCTCATGTGAATGAGAAGATTTTTTCCCCATTTGCTCAACACAACATGGGGTCCTTTACACAGATGGTAGAGGCAGAGCTGTCTGCAGCAGAGAGCAGTCCTGTGAGCAGCTCTGTCCCACCACACCAGGCTTTAGTGCCACCCACCCCAGCAGCCCACAGCTCACCAGCCCTGAGACAAAATAAATCATACCAAGTAACAGCAATCACACCACAAAATGCTCAGAGAACTGAGAAATATGGCCAGGGTGAAGAGTCTGATCTCTTTTTTGAAGAAGTAACATAAAAGATATCATAACAATGCCCCTTAAATTCCCACTTCTCCTTAAGAGCTGATTTGTGGTATCCTTCAGCATATCCTCTGGATAAATAGTTTGCATAGAGAGTACTGCAAAAACTTCTGTAGGGTTTACAACAAAGCAGCTTAGGGAATAGCAGAAGGTTATTTACTCTTTTTTTTTTTTTTAGCTGTTGAAGAAAGGAATGTGTTTGATGGAAGTTGCTAGACTAAGAAAAATAGTGAAGGATGCAACTTAAAGCACAGAAATCCACATGACACTGAGCTATGTATAATTTACCATGACAAATCAGTGCTCTAGCAGAAAGAGAGTCACAGCATGTGAAGAAAAAAATTAGCACAAGCTGAAGATAAGATAGACACTATTTTCTACTTGTAGTGCTAGGGGAAAAAAAAAGTAAAAATTAAGCCAAACAAATAGGGAAAAAATCAGTAATACTGAAAGAGAAAAAGGCTCTACCAGGACATGTATAAAGGTATGCATCACAGAAATACAACATCAGAATACCATATCATCATAAGGAAAATATAACAGCTGAAAAATTATTAAAGTGAACAAAAATTTATTTGGTAATGAATCTGAAGGAAGAGCCTCCAGCAGAGTTTTTTGCAGCCCAAAACCTGTAGCAAACAATATGCCAAGGTAATTATGAATAAAGTTATGAGATAACTTGTAATGTAATTACAGTCCATAAAAGTGGATATACCAGAAGCCCAGATTACAGTGGTACTTAGTACTTGTTTTTGGCTCAATGTTGTTATGTGCAGGGCTTTGGCATGTGAAGAGCAGCCACCAGAGAGAGAGTGCAAAAGTGAAGCTGATTTGGGGAAAAGAGCTCAAAGCATACCTACACACTTGGGATCTCTCAGGTCAAGGGTAGCAAACCCCCAAGCTAATGCTTACATTCCCAAAAAGACATATGCACTGATCAAAAACTCATACAGAAAATAGAATACAGGAACATAAATGGACAATCATTTGTATTTTGTTATAGAGTTTTTTTAAATATGACCACTGGTAAAACAGGACTCATGGGAAGCGTAAATGGCTTCTCCTGGGAACACAAGGGAGGTTTCAAAGAGCCTCTGACCTGGCAATCCCATGCTGAGCAGGATCATCAAGAGCAAAGAAGAGCTTTTCCTTGCTCTCTCTAGGCACTGACAGTTATCCCCAGAAGGAAATTGTATTATTGTGCCTGGAAGAAGTGCACATTCATGCACTCCCATCGCAGCTCAGGTATTGAGATCTCTGAGCTGGCCCCTTTGAGAGTCCAATTGATTCAGAAGCATCTAAGCTTTAGCGCCAGCCAAGTCCATTTACTCTTTTCATCTCTAACAACTCCTGCCCCATTCAGTCTCTGGGCTGGGCACACCTGACTCTTCAGCCCTTGCAGCATCAGATCTGACCTCCTGCTACCCCCTGTGGGGCTGGGAGTCAGGGGATTACCTGAGCATAAACTGGAACCTCTCTATTGCATCAACAAAATATTTCACAGAATCACCTGTAAAAAAAAATGGCACCTCACAAAAAGAATGCATTAAAACAAAGAGTATTATTAGTTGAGGTGAGATTGAGAGACAAAACCCTTGTATAACCAATGGTTCTTAATCTATGCCTGGCCCAGAAAAGTCTACTGGATTAGATTTGGAGTGGAAACTAAGACAGGACTTTGAAAGTCGACATAACAGATTCTATGATGAAATAGGAAATCATTGTGCAAGAAAAGACAATCTGCAATTTTCTCTTCATAATATTTTTTACATTTCTGTCATAGTTCTCCTAATTCTTTGGAACATTTGGAGGCTTAAAATTTCCATTGGCTAATCCAAAGCAAAAAATGTCCATTCATTATCACCTGATTTTTCTACTGTTTCTTCGAAGTTACTATCAAAGATACTCATATCTCAAAAAATGAACTTTGTGAAAAGACTTTGAACCAATCACAGAAAAAGTAATCATAGTGGAAAGGTTGCAGAGCCTAAGGACATGCCTCTCAGTAAAGGTTTGAGGCTGTCTATGGAAGTGTAAAACATACTATGCAAAGAACATTAAAGCAGGAAACTGTTTGATAGATTGTAATCCAAACAGTTATTCTGACCAGCACGGAATTTGAAGCGTTGCAGTAGTCTGCAGAAAAGTTGAGACAAGGTTTGGAACCTCATCAGCTGTAGGACAAACTGTGTACATCTGCCTGCCTGCAGTAAGCATTCAAAGATCAACCAGCCTAAACAGTAAGTTACAATAAATTACTTCTTTTATGAGAAAATATCAACACTACCCCAAAAAATTAAAAAAAAATCTATCTCAATAGGCTAAAAAATACCTGCTTTTGAATTTTGGGAGGGAATATAAATGTTACACAAATTCAAGGAACAATAAAGATGCTAAAGTGTTGTATAAATGAGGTACAAATGATGGGAGTGGCTAAAAGTCCAACAGAGAACTGTCACCTCTGCAACTGACTGTGGTGGCACAGTAAAGCCAACCCCATGGCGAATGCCCTCTTAGTGGCCACAAACTGCTGATGGAAACAGGCCACCATCTCACTTGAGGCTGGAGAGCCACAGCCAAATGTGAGCAAGGTTACAGCAGTTTAACAAGTCTGTGTCTCCCAGATGAGACACAGCAGCTGGTGCAGCACCCCAAAGGACACTGAAATGCTCCAGCCTTCAGCAGAACAGGGCATGGTTGCTGCAGGCTGATGTTCTCAACCAAGAGCCTAAGCAGATGTGTTTTGGAGAGCATTCAAGGAATTTATACAGGAGATCAAACCCTTAGCCCTGTCTGATGTGTCCTGTCAGGTGGACAAGTAATGCAATGCAAACAAATTGTTATAAAAGAGTCTCACCAGACAGACACAAGAGGGATTGAGTCCCCACTGGCCAGAAGGAGAGAAAGCCCACCTCTGCTGTGGGATGCTCTCATGAGTCAGTGTGTGCCAGGGCCAGGGCTCCCTCCTTACTCTGTTGATATGCTGTCACACCATGCTGAAGTGGCTCAGTTGGCTCCAGCACCTCTTGATAATCAGTGAACATAAATGTGGCGCTGAATGGAGTCACAGCATTGCCTCTTCCAGTGCTGGCAGGGCTCTTCCCTGCTGCAGCCCCCCTGCTCAGCACAACAGCACATCAGCAGGCCACGCTGAGAGGAGGAACAACATGAGGCACAAAGGAGCAATGCTAACAGAAGCAGGGGGATATGGCAAAGGAGAGCTGAAAGCCCATCAGCAAAGAGGAGAGAGAAGGAAGGAAAAATTAAGTTGATGAGCATCTAAATGAAGATTTTATGGGGGGGGAAAAGGCAATGTATTTCTGTGCTTGTACTTTTCCCTTTACACAGGCAAAAGCAAGAAGCACAAATGATGGTTTTTATACTGTTCATGATGAAATTCAGAAAGGAAATAGAAAAGAGTTTCAAAGGCAAAAAAAAAAGCTCAGAGAGCTCCCACTTCCAGGCTGCTAGGCCAGTAATTTTCAAGCTGTGGTCCATTGTGACTTGCACCGCCAGGCTGTGTTTACCCTGTGACTTAGTGCCAGCAGTACTGCTGGATAAGGCCTTTCAGCAGATCAGCATCAAATCCTATTTTCAAAGATTTAAAACAAAAACAACAACAAAAAAACAAAAGCCGCATTTAAAAAATTTGCTCTGTACAAAATCTTGTTGTGATATTCTACATTCTGGAAAATTCCTCCACCAACTTTTAAATGAGCATATTTGGGCATTATAAGATGTCTATTTTGTATGGATTTTGCGAGCATTGTGAAATATATATGGTCTTAAAGTTTATCAAATTGGCTAAGAATGTACATCTTGTGCAGGAACATAAAGGAGACCCACAAAATCTAAACAATGACATTCAACTTGAATGAGAAGTAAATTTGAAATTACTATGGCTTTTCAGTTCTCATACTTCACCCTGCTTATGTATTTTGAGAGAAGCACTGCCAGGGCACTGAAGGGTGCAGTTGTGAAACTCAGTATCAGCTACACAAAGCCTGGTGTTAACACAGGTAACTTCTGTGCCACTGCCACATTGATACCTGCAAAGTCTCCATAAACTCCTTTGGCTCAGATGGATATAAAGGCATATTTAAAAATCTAGAGAGAATGGAAATTCCTGGTCACCCTGAACATGAAAAGGGTAGTTCAAACTCTGGAACAACCCAGGCAAAAAAGTGTTCTCAAATGGCTAAACCAGAAGTTAGAACAGTTGGCTCACACTGCAGTTTCACAGCTAAAATGACAAAAGTCCTTTCCCTTGCCTGATGTTCTCTTTCATGACCTGTTTAACACTTTCCTCTCTTTCACTCTCTCAGGCTCAATGCTTTTATTTTATCCTTCCTAATTAACTTTATGTCTTTCTCTTGCCCCTCTCATCCCAGTGATTTTGTCCCCTTGCTGGCTGGGATGTCAGCCTTGGTTTGACCTCCTACCACAGTACCTGCTTTTTCCTTTAGGCAGTCTCCAGGTGAGCTGATTTGTAAGGTTTATATTTATTTCTCTTTTAAATCACCTCCCAAGCCCCTCTCTGCCACATCAATTACAAGAAATGAACCAGTGATAAATGGTAAGGATAAAGGGCACATGATAAAATGAAACTAGGTGAACTAAAGTGTATCAGAAGGTACATTGCTGGTTTCTTTTTCCCATTTCTACCATTTACAACCCACTTCTCAGAGCAGAAATTAAAGATTAAACACAGTACATCATCCAGTCCCAGAGTACACTGGCAAGTGCAATACAGCAAATATACCAATAAAGGTCACTTCAATCACCCACACAGAGGTTGCTGATGGGCATATATATAGTCATGCCATGCAGTGCTGAAAGTTTTTCCTACGACAAAGCATAGTCCAGGAGTAAATTACCCACCTCTGCTGAAAGGCCAGCAGTGCAATGGTCTGGAGCACCCATTTCCACCAGAGAGAGGAACACCTGTGAGGAGCAGGTATGATTTCTTTGGAGCCAAATGTGTGCCTTGAGAGCTCCAGACCCTACAAGACACATCAGAAAGCTGAAGGAGCCCAACTTCAAGCAAACCAGCTACTTCCCTCTAGAATTAAAAATTGTGACACAAAGACAGCAACAACAATTGATTTCCTGTATCCATCATCAGTGGCTACAATCAGTTAACTCAGATGTGTGCTGGGGCAGTAGAGCACATGCAAACACTGGGGTATTAATATTCTTGCAGAAAATTATAATTGAAAGGGCACCAGTAAAAGTCACAGTGTGAATATTTTTGCCCCATTACTGCATCTTCTGGCTTTCCTGCTCCAGATGTCTTTGTCTTTTCCGCAGTCTCTCCCAAATGAAGAAGCAAAATATGCATGTAAGAGGGTGCATTCCCAAGAACCCTTAGGAAAATCATAATACAATGCCAGGAATACAACTTCAGCAGGCACATGAGCTCTGTTCTCCCCTGGCTGCAGTAGTCACACTTCTGAGCCTGCATTTCTTGAACAGCAGTCACTTTGCTATCTGTCCAGCCAGCATCCTTTTGTTGATCAGTGAAGTTTTGGCACTGCAGATGTGATAAGAATAAAGACATTTAAGCAATCAGTTAATCTAACAAATATGTTAAATATAGAGAGACAATGCCCACTGCTTTCATTGGCACCAGACATAAATCTCAGAGAAAATTGCACAGATGCAATCTGAGTTGAACACGAGAAGTGTTTGGCACATTTGAGCTCTGCTACCCTGAAGATAAGACTTGAAAAAAAGGACAGACTGCCTATCAATACCTTCACAGAGCACACCCTTTTGAGCTCTATAAATACATTACATTCTCACCACAATACTTTTTCCCCCCTAGGACTGTCTTTAAACATACATGCCTGCTTTTCTATCCTGAGATATATTTTTTTAACATCCTTCCGGTAACTTTCTCCAGCTTTGAATTATTAGTGAGCTACTTAATTGTAGCTAACATTTTCCAACATTACTCAAAATCCCTGTCAATACAGAAAGCTATTTATAAAAAGGTGGTTTTAACAAAATATTTGAATAAAGGCAGTTGTCAGCTGTTTGCAGGTGCCCCTCACAGTCAAGTCTTACTAATGAAAGGTGGGAAACAACTTCCTGGAGGAGACTGCTCTGAGATTTTCAATTAAAGCAAAGCTGTTTCACATTGTAATGGCTGAGTAGTGTCTCCAAATTGAATACAATGACTCTTTAGGGAATAGTTGAATTTTCCAGGCAATTGTTTTATTAGAAACCCTCCTAAATTTTATAGAGGTTTGTAAAAAAGAACTTTTTGAGAACAGACCTTGTTTTCCACCTCCCATTTTCATGTTCCTCTCATGAAAAATCATTTTTTCAACTTGCAAATATGTTTTTCTCTCATTCAAAGTAAAAGTAAAAAAAAATTTCTTAAAGTTAATTCAAGTCGAATTTTTAATGCATTTTAGGTAAATCCTATTCAGCTTGCCTGTGTGCTTTCCTCTTCAGAATTAAAATTGTCCTGATTTAAAATAATTTATAACCATCACAGCAGGAAATAAATGAAACTAAGAACTAAAACCTTTTGAATTTTGAATGAGAATGTACACAGAAGATTTTTTTATGTGATTTAGTTAATCCCATTAAATTTCATACCTTTATTAATTCATGAGATATCTTCTGAGTGATCACAACCAGATTATTCTTAGATTGCTAAAAAATGCTCAACTATTAGTATCAGTTTAAAGTTAAAAAGACTGTTCAGTAGCCTTAAGACAAGGTAAGAAGCTTCAACTTCTCTTACAACTCTAGAAACAGCCTATTTGGTGTTTCTATACAGCACATGCCTCCATGCCTCTCTGGTTAGAAGCCAAAGGTCATTCAATATTTGAATTGTTGCAACCACAGGGCACAAAGGAGCCAGCAATGAAAACCACCAAGTCTGCTTGAGCAGACAGACAAACATAAGGAGATGTTTGGACAATGCTCTCAGGCATATGGTGTGATCCTTGGGGTTATCCTCTGCAGGGTCAGATGCTGGACTCAAGGATCCTTGTAGATCACTTCCAAATCAGGATACTCAGTGATTCACTGACAATTGTCTGATATAAAAATATAACTGCTTTTTGCCTCGAACTTGCAGCAATGCCTCAATATGGCTTTATGAAGTGTTACATGAATTGATCTGTCAAGACTAGCAATGACTTTGTTGGTTTTAATCTGCTTAAGAATAACTAGAGAGTAAGAAAATTCTCCAGCTCATTTTTCTTATGTTGAACCCAGGAATGTCACCCTCTCCAACATTTAGCTGTACACCCCAGCTGTGTCTAAATCCAGGACAGGGGAGGATCTGGCTTTCAGCATCCTCTCAGCTCAGTCCCTCACTCCAGTTCTCTTGTCTTCATGGTCAAAACCAAGGACTCACAGACTAGGAAGAGCTGGGCCATATCTCAGCATAATCCAGACAATTAGGGTGTCAGAGAATTAATAATTAATTGACTTTGCCTCAATAATTCTGCAATATGCTGCAGAATTATTGAGGCAAAGTCACAGACACCACCACAGGTAGGCTGAAGAAGAACTTCTCTAAATCCGATTCACACCCAATCCCGGCGGAAGACCTGAATACCATAGAAGAGCTAGGCCCCAGGCCTGAGAAAGCAGGTTTATAAAAACCCTTCACAGGAGGTGGATGAAGAGATCCATTCTTTCTGTAATGATGTGGCTGACAGAGATAAGAAATATGCAGGGATGAGACCAGCCAGGCCAATAGAAAGGTCATTCCCAGTGAGCCCACAGGAACCAAAATACTGACATCTCCCAACTGGTCAGATGATGAGGGAAAGATTGCTGTGGCACTGCTAACTGAGCCTGCGGTAGAGAGTTTTTGACCTCAAAGTTTGGAAGAACTTGACAGAGCTCAGGAAAGTAGATGAGAGTGAACATGAACACTTTTTCCATGTGCCACACTTGCCCCTAAGACAAAGGTTTACACACACCTGTAGATATATAGCAATAGCTCTGAGGTGGCTTTGGAGGCATAGGACCATCCCAGAGGACATGGAATGGCCTGCAGGAAGGTTTGTTTTTCTATTGAACTGATGTATCTTGAGAACAAAAACCTGCTGTTGATATGGACATGTCTGCCTAATATTGACAGACCTC
Source organism: Parus major (assembly GCF_001522545.3). Taxonomy (NCBI): domain Eukaryota; kingdom Metazoa; phylum Chordata; class Aves; order Passeriformes; family Paridae; genus Parus; species Parus major. The sequence goes on from NC_031768.1 coordinate 25,030,497, forward strand.
ACCAGGTTATACACTTATGAGATAACATCACAGACTTCACCTCCAAATACCCTATGTGAGAACACAGTCAGGGAACAATTATTTGGCCACTTTGAAAGCATATTCTCTACACCAGCATGGAAAATTCACCATCTGAGCATCCCAAACAACTGAGAGCTGGGAAGGCTCAGAGTTGACTCCAAGTCACAGATGTGCCATTGCACTGCCCTGCTCCAGAGTTTAGCCCTAGCTCTGCACAAAATAATGCATTCAGTTCCCAGAGTTACACGACCCTTCATTACATATAAAGAATTACCTTAAAGGAAGGAAGGCTCTTACTTTGTTCCTCACTTGCACTGCAGTGAAAGAACTGTTACAATTGATCCCCAAAACACAGAGTGTTTTTTTCCATTGATTAAATGAAATATTGAAACTAAGGAAATCCCCCAAAGCTTAGCACACAGGGTAAAAATCGTGTTCCAGGGATTTCTGGCACTTACATTAGGGTGTAGGTAAGTGGGCTCAGAGTTAGTATGAGTGACAGATCCAGAACACAAGACAGGTTTAAAGTTATCCACAAATAAACACATCTACATGGGCAAGCCCAGCCAATGAAGGCTATAAAAGGCTGCAGGCTATAAAACTACTTAGTGGAAGGTTGTATACTCCTAGACTACCACTGACATCTCAATTTTGTCCTTCAATTTAGCATGTCTGAATCCTGCCAGGCCACCAGTGAAAAAGTGTAGAAGTTGGACCTTAAAGAATTTCAGCCTTCCCTACAAAATTATTTTTCTCTCTGGTTTTTCCAGGTTTAGAAAGCTAGAGAAAGGGATCAAAACTTGGGGCAAACATAGTTCTGCATAAATAGAAGACAGTCTGAAACTTCTGGGGAGTTACTGGAAAAGAAATTACAGCTTGCCAACATCTTTCCATCAAATTTCAAAAATGATGGATAAAATGTCATGCGGTCCCCAGCCCTGGGATACAATCTCTTTGAAATCTGTGGGCAATATCACAAATAGGAGATTGGGTATGCTTAGCATGTAGCATTGCACACAAGTTCTGTGAGCAGACACAAACATGGAAGTTCACACAATAATTAAATAAACAGAAAACAGAGTAGCTGGGAAGATTCCAAACACCATGTGTTATTTACTTAATCACCCTGCAAACACATTTCAGATTATTCTGTTTTTATTAGGTTCATGTTAAAATGCAAATCACATACTGTAGTTTTAATGACACAATAAAATAGAAAATAATTTTTGGCATAAAGATCTACTGAATAGATTTCTCCCCCACCAAATTGGCTTGTCCGATACATCCTCTGCTCAGTTTTAGTTCCTTCTCTACATAGCAGCTCTTTTGGTAGGACGCCAAAGCCTGTCAATTAACAGTAAGCCTATCCCTTATGAACAGAAGCAGGGACTGTGATCATGTTCAACTAAGATCAAGGATTAGTAAATCAGCATGGCACCAGATTGCAGGCACTATTTAAACCCCACAAGCCTACAAGCCACTGCAGCAATATTATATTCCATCTGGATGTGGAGAACAAAATCTCATAGTTACAGAGGAACTTACTTTTTTACCTTTCCTGTGCAGGCAATTACAAGTCAACTTAAAATGAGCCCTGATTTAATCATGTTGTCTCTCTCAAATGCCAGTTAGGAAATAACCCCATGCTGCCACTGCTGGTATCTTATCAAGGACTTTCCATCAAATTACACATATTTCATTACACCTACTATAAATTATAGAAGACTGCGTTTTTTACAAGCAACCCAAATATTGCACCAAAGCTGGCACAAAGGTTTCTTTTTAGAGCTTGAAGAAGTGTAATGCTATCTCACCCCTTGCCTGGCACATGGGGTTGTTTCTGCCGCTTGCTGCAGAAGCAGTCACGCTGCACATGGTGAAATGTTTCATTTACTTGATAAACAGAATTTGAGTTAGGGCTTTGCCAGAAAATGACCACCCAGTACAGTGTGCATCCCATGTTCTCTATAATCATTCTTTCCCTCAGGGATTTTGTAATTTTTTTTCCTCCTTAAGAAAGGCATGGGTTTCTTTTATCCCAGATCAGGTGACAAGAGAAGGAACTGAGATGTTTGCTGCCAGGTAAAATACAAAGTCATGGAGGTCCAGGGGGATCTCATTCCACAAACCTACTGCCAAGTTGAAAACAAATGATATTATCAGAAAATGATCACAGAAAGCAAGCCTTGCTCAAAGAAAAACAGTCTTTATTAACCTCTCTTTGAAATTACCTGATAGCAAAGTCAAAGAACAAAGAGGGAGGGTGACCTGCCTCACTACTGCTGCTCCCACCAACCATCCTCAGCTGGAGCAATGCCTTGTGCAGTGCCACACTGTCAGTGTCAAAACAGTGATAGCTCTGCAGCCAGAGAGGACACTTGGGCCTTTAGGCAGAGGTTTTGCTTTAACACTGCCTCCCTTGCTGAGAAATAATTTTCTAAATCTGAAAATCAAAACAGAAGAAAGGTGATGCTATGATTTTCAGCCTTGGTGCCTTTGACTTCTTTTTTCTATGACAATCATCTTGTAAGGAGGGAGTGAAGCCACCAGCTGAGAGGTCCTAATCTAGTGCCCAAGGGGTGTCTTGTGAACTGAACTACATTTGTTTTATAGCAGGCACATGGGCTATTTCTACACACTGGGACCCCAGAATATGTCAGTTCTTGGTGTTGATGGCTTCTGCAGTCACTTTGCTGTACCACACTGGGATGAAAGCTTGGAAGCAGCCAGCCTCTCTTCTCCCTCCCTTCCTCCTCCCTGTCTAGTTTCCTGGTGAAAGACAGACATGCATCCAGGAGTGCCCCATGGTGCTGCCCAGACAGATGTCATTTGGCATCAGCAGAGGACCACAGCATAAGGAATGTGTGTCCAGGCATACCGTGTATATTTGCACTTTTGTTTGGGATTCATCTGTCCTAACCTAATAGACCTGATAGTTACATGTCTGTATCTAAGCTAGCCACAACTGGTTGCTTGTGTAATCAGAAAAGAGAAAGAAGCATTTTGAAAGTGTGATTCATGCCATCTTAAAGCAGATACCAAAAATATGGTCAAATTCTCTTTGAATTAATATAAAGGCAGTCGGGGAGATGACATTTATTCTGTGGATATCTAAAGACAGCAGATAGGCGTTTCAGTCTTTGCAACTCAGCAGCATGGCCCCCTTTGCTGAACACCTGGAGTTTACAGAGACGAAAGTGATTTAAAGTCATTGTCCTGTTAAGGACAACAATTAATCTGAGACTTCAAATAATACAAACTTAATGTCAATTCTTTACTTCCACATTGCACACAGACACTGAAACAAAGGATGGAGCCTGCAGATTTCCGCAATTCATTGCAAGACAGAGTAAGCAGACCCAGCTGGTTTTGACCTCTTTAACCCACCAAAACCAATTAGCAAATCAGGTTTCCTCTTCCTTCAGAGTGCTCAATTCAGAAATCCCTCTTGCTCAGGACTTCCCTGTGGGCAACATGGCTATCAGCATGGATATTAAGCATCAGTCATCTTTTTGCACATCTGCTGTGCTGTGTAAGGGAATTTATTTTCTTTAAATATTTACGAGAGGCAAGGGCTGTAAACCTCTCAATGTCTTTATTAAAAGCATTTTAAATTATGTTGCCAGCCATCCTCCATGGAAGAGCCATTGAAATCCCTATGCACAGCAGTGCTTCTTTAAGTGACAAGTCCAAAAAGAGACTTTCTTCTATTTCCAATGATGCAGGCACAAGCTCCTTATTTATAAATGCAACTTCCTGTGTAAATTTAAGTCCAAGTAGCCTAGGAGCAGCTAGCACATTCTTCAGTACTTTGATGAAAATGTCACATAAATCATGGTGCAAGTACTGAGTTTTGTTTAAGAGAATTGTGTCCCATGTCTGTCATGACAGAGGGATTATTTTAGGAGAAGAGCTTTCTTAAAAATCAGGACCTTTAATTTAATCAATACCTGAAGTTCACTAAAGAGAAAAGAGTTGCTATGCAAATGAGTTCTTTCTAGTGATACTGTCAGGTTTGTCCCTTTAAATTGTACTTGCAAGAAAAAATTAGGTTGTCTCACTTGATGTTTAAGCTACATAATTGCTCAGATGGACATTTATTGGCTTGCCTAGTGTCTGATGGTCTCTGAACAGCTAAGTAAGAGAAAGGAAATTAACAGGCTGCAGAAGTTCTGATTGTGAAACAATTGCTCTTTGGAAGTGTTACCATGCCAAGTGAAAATACAAGAACTGAATGTAATTTGGCATTGCTAGAACTTGTTAGTGCTTTTTCTTCTCTTAGCAGTATCCTCATGTGACAGGATTTGGTTATGAGGAAACTCCTAGAGCAATGCTCTATCAGGTCCTTAAGGACTTTCAAAGCCTGTCTAAAAAGAGGGAGGAGAGATGGCAAAGGGAATGGAGATCTACAGGAAAAATACAACGAAGCCTGGTGTAGCTTTCCCAGTTCCCTTTAAAGCCAAGATGTAAATGCCAAAAGCTCCTCTGTGTCCTTGAATTCTCAAACTATGAAGTAAATGTACACAACCCTTTTTTCTACCCCAACTGTGCAGAAAAACCTTTCTATTGCTGAATTCTATTTATGTGTCTCAGTAGAAGACACAAAACAAGTTTAAAAAAATATCAATTGCCAACGGTATTTTCAGCAGAAAATTATCATTTTATTTGTTAACTAGAGGCTGAAATAATAAATAATCACTAATGCTATCAGCTGATGGGTAGCATTTGTGTCAAACACCAAAAGCTACTAACAAGCAGTACTACAGTTTCATAACAGGGGCTGTTATTCAAACAAAAAATCCCCACAGGTTTTAGGATTTTTTTTTCCTGCCGATCTTCTGCTGAGCTTATCAAGCTGAGCAGTCATGGAATCAATCTCACTGAGGAGCCGCAATTTCTCCCCAATTCATGAAGCTTAAAATCACAGCTTTGGCAGCAGCCCTCCCACCCACCCACAGCTTTCATGGATCCAGATATAATGTAATTTTATTTTTATCCTGTATGGTTTTACATGGAAACTCAGAAATGCATTTGCACCATCACATAGTGTCTATGAAAGCAGCAGGAAAGCAAATTCTGCATTTGCAAGTTCGGAGAGATCTTTCAAATACTCCAGTCACCAATGCCTTTTGGGGGGCAGGAGGAAGAAAGAAAGCACCTTTCTCTTTGCAGGTAGATGACAAAATGATTGGATCTACCTTCTACTCTGGTGTCGATTCCCTTATCTTGATGGACTACTTATACAGTCGTAAAACCACAGGACTGCTGAAATTCTGGCTATACCCCTGTCCTCTATGCCCAAGGAAGCTCAAGAATCCCAATCCCTTTTTACCAGATGTCAGCCTAACATGTTTTTAATGCCTCCAGTAATAATGAAGTCTCCCAGTGTTAATCCAGTGTTTCTGCTTCCAGAGTTGGCAGGTTTTTTCTGTGTCTGACCTGATTTGTATTTGATGCGGTGTGAGTCTGTAGTTTCTCTCCCATTCAGCTTAGACAAGAACAGTTTCGTCCATCCCAGCTGCGGCATTTCATGTACTTAAAAACTCACCATGTCACACCTCAGTATTCACTCAGCTATAACAAGCAGGCTGGAGATGCTGTTTTCTGGAGCTCTGATCATTTTCACTGTTCCCCCTCCAATTACTCTTCCTAGAATGTGCCACCCCAAACTGGACACAGTATTTCATACCAGGCCTTGCTCATGCAGAGCAGAGGAGGAGAACTGGACACGATGTGTGCTGTATTGCTATTAATATTCCCAGCCTTTTCAGATTATTTGCCAAGAACGTTTGAATTCTATTCCTGGACCAGCATGCCGGCATCCCCTCTCAAGTTTTTGCTTATTTGCAAATGTATTGAATGCAGTTGCTATGCTATCATTTAGGCTGTTAATGAAAACTGACCTAGACCACTGACACTCAGCTGCTCTTTTTCAGTGTAGTGAAACATGTCATTTCATGGTGGGAAAACACAGAAAATACTATTTTTTAAATTTTTTTGTAATCTCTGAGTATGCATGTTTTGGTACTATTGTTTGTAATGGGACAACCTAAAGAAAGCCTGTATTTTTTATATTCAAAGAATTTTATCAAATTCCAGTGCATATACACTTGAAACCTGGCTTTCGTTTTATAGAGTGGTTGGGGTGTTTTTTTCCACTCTTCATTTCACTTTGTTTTTTCTCAGCACAGAATGAATATGATCAAAGAAAATAGTCACCAAGGTGAAAGAATGACTTGTAACAAGACACTTGAAAATTGCTTGTTAAAACTAATGTTTTCTTGGTAAATATGTTCAAGGCTAGGAATAAGCAAACTATTCTACCACTATGTACAATAGCAGAGCAGGAGAGCAAATACTATAAAAAAATGAAAACCCCAAAACTATTTTTCTGCGCATTATGAGAGAAGATTAATTCTCTAATAATTCAACTAGCTGTTTGGGAAGAAACCTGCCATAACAAAATTACTTGTAGGGCAAGTAAATGTTTGAATAAATCTGAGTTAGTTTTAAATGCAGGGTTGGGGTTTAAATGCAGTTGGGGCTTAAATGCAGAGCATTAACAAACATTTGCTTAAGAAATTTCATTGATCATCTCAAATCATTATTCCATGGTTTTCTCTGGCATAGTTAAATCAAACTCCCACAAAAAAAGAGGAGACTGTGATGAGTTCTCTGAAGTGGACTTCAAGCTGTTGAGACAGATAAATAAAAATTTTTGATTTTTTTACCATGACCATGACATGGGATTGTTCCTGCAGTCATTTCTTTAATTTCTTTAATGTGTCTAAAAATTCTATGAACAGAACCTCCTTCTCCTAACATAATACACACCCATGTTGCTGACTGATCTTGCTCCCAAGACAAATCCTTGGTCCTGTATTTGTGTTATCATGCTCCTAAACTCTGTTTTTTGGCATGAGACAGCATGAGGGGACAATTCCCTCTGGAGAGTGGTGCCAGCAGACAGGCTGGGTGACACTGCTGCAACCTGCCTGGTTGCCAAACACAGCCCCAGCCTCCTTCACCCTCCCCTGCAAACCCTCACAGCACATACTGCCACAGGCTGGGGGTTGTGCTGTAAAACCACTGCTCTAGGGGACTGTGGCACAGCCCTCTCATCACTTCTGAAGTCTGGAACTGAAGGAACACATGAAAAATAATAATTAGGGCTAAAGAAGCACCACATGAGACCCAGTGGCCTGCCACACATGGATGTGATGTGATTGTTTTAGGGAAGGACTTAGCAGTGGATAAAGACATTTCCAAGTGATAGACAGTTTTGAAGATCTAGAGAGGAGAAATCTCTCAATCTACATGTAGAAACCCTGACCTAGCCTTCACTTTTCTCTGGAGATAGAATCTTAGAAATTTAGGACATTATTTAAAGAATACTGCCTTTGCCAGCAAAAATCTAGGTTCAGAGTGGGTGAGTAGGTGAGTAGGTTAAGTGGACTGATGGAGACCTGCCTAGAGCAGTGTCAGGGTCTGGGTCCCTTGGCTACAGGCAAAAGTGAGCTATTTGTACATTGCCCTGGAACAGGGGTGCTTGAGGTCTAAACACACTTCCGAATGAAGTAGGATTTATCCTAGAGAAGACACAGAAACAGTTTTCAAATATGCAGAGGACTATTATAAGTACTCATTTTTTAATTGATACATCTTGTCCACACATATTTATTGGTATCTGTTCTGTGAGGAATCCATGGAAAACACAGATTAAATGGCAGCAGGAAAGCTTCAGGTTAGGAATGACAAATGATACTGGGGCAGGAGAAATGGAGAAGCAGTTGCACAGGTTAGAGGGGAAAATGGGACCTCTAACTTCAAGATTGCTTAAGAACAAGCTGGGTGAGATTACTTAAGAAATTGGAGTGTGTAGACGATTCTGCCTTGGGAAGACCTAGCTCAGCCCCTGAGGTCACATCTGTGGCTCTACCAAGGTTTTATGAGTGCTGCTGTGTGTGCATCATAAGTAGGACAGAGAAATGAGTATTACTGATTAAATGAGAGGTTGCTCAGGATGCACAGCAAGGACAGCTCTGTTAAAGCAGGCAAAAGTTCCTTGGGGAGCTCTAATCTGTGAGTAGCTACCAAGTCTGGCAAAGATTCAGATGCTTTACACAGTCAGCATGTGAAAAAAACAAGACAAGTTAAAGGTGAACTTCACATTTAGGTGCTGGAGCGTGTTCAAAGAAGACCAGTGAAGATGGGGAAGGTTCTAGAGAACAAGTCTTATGAGGAGTGGCTGAGAGAACTGGGGTTCTTTGCAGCAACTTCTTTTAAGAAGGAAGAATACAAATAAAAAAAATTGTAAGAGTGCCTACGCTTATTATTACAAGAACTGTCTTCTTTTCTCTAGCACTATTTCTGTTACTATAACAAAGCAAATCATAATTAACTAGGGACCCAAAGATTCCTCACATTTCAGCTAAATCCTGCAATTTTCCTGTCCAAAAACCCTCACTAGATTTTCTGAGCAAAACTGTTAAATCCTACATAACAGTGAAGTTCCTGTCCCCAGTCTCCCCAGGAACACGGGCTTCCTGGGGCTGTGTGTGCAGCTAAACCTGCATCCACAAAACCAGCAACAAAACTGGCTCTAACCCAGGTGTGCTCCCACCCTCACAGTCCTTGATTATGTGATCACAAAGCCACACACTCCCCCAAACCACATCAAGTTTGTCTACAAAGTTGGGCACATGGGGGTTTTACAAGATTCCCTTAGTCTAACCCAGCTACTTTAATTGCTGTGTCAGAACCTTTATTGCTGTAATCGCTCTTCTCTCCAACGTTCACATTAACAAATTGTTCAGCCTTGATGTGCTGTGTACTTACTAAAAGGAAAACCTTGTTTTCTTCTGGAGATGGTACTTCAGAAATGTAAGCACGTAGAAATGTAGAAATGTCTTTTGATGAGTTGAGTGTCTTGTTTGTGACTGCATCTCCTACATAAAGCTGGACCTGCTTTGTGTTTTTCCTGTGACCAGTCCTCAGGTTCTTTTAAGGCTTGCATTCACTGTGCAGTGTGTTAAATCTCTTTTCCTTCTCCATTTCCTTTTCTTCTCCTCACCTCTCCTCTCCTTCTTTCTTTCCCTTTCTCCTTTTTCCATACCCATATCCATAAGAATCTGCCCTTGTTTGTTGCTGATCTAAAGTCAGCAGCATCTCACG
>NC_031768.1:25039891-25042725 GCF_001522545.3 Parus major
CTCTTCTCCCAGGCAACAAGCAATAGCACAAGAGGAAAGGGCCACCAGCTGTTCCAGGGTCCAGGCTGGATATTAGGAGAAAGATCTTCATGGAAAGGGTTGTCAATCACTGGAACAGGCTGCTCAGGGAAGTGGTGGATTCCCCATCACTGGAGGTGGTGGGTGTTGGCATGTAAATGTGGCACTTGGGGACACAGTTTAATTGTGGACTTGGCACTTCTGAGTTAACTGTTGGATAATCTTGAATATCTTTCCCAAGCTAAAGAATTCTGTCATTCAGTAGCTCAATAGGAATAATTTGAAAAAACAATTAACACAAAAATATTTGGGATATATCTGTGCATTCAAATGTTATCTTTTCACATTTCAGTTGGAACAGACACAGAAATAATATTTGTATCACATACTCATCCTGCCATGAGCTCCAAAAGCTCTCTCTTTAAACACACATTCCACAAACTGTCTTCTAGCTTAATCAATACTCAGTATTTTCTTACTGTAGACAGAAGGGAATGAACCCTTACCAAGGCAGAGCAGTACCCATCTCCCTAAAAGAAATAAGGAAATTCAGCTTGGCTTCCTCTCACCCAGTGGTGTTTAGCATAAACAAAGAACTACCATAATCACCATTATTCAAGAAAACAACAGAACTACCTTTTCTAGTGCAGCCTGGTTTTATTCTACAGGGTACAAGCACACTGCATGTGTGTGTGCACCTGCCTGCACATGCCACATAACTGGGGAGGGGGGAAGTTAGCATGCAGAATAATGTAATTACTCATTCTTGAATAGAAGGATAATTACTGTCACAGAAACCCACATAACTTGCAGATCTTTTTGTTCTTTTTAAGATGATAAATACAGTATTTTCCATTTTCTAACAGGATGCATCCTTTTCCTTCTGATTTCCCTTCCCCCCAGTTAAGCTGAATTACATATATTTCAAGTGAATAACGAGAGTTATCTGTTCCCATATAGGAAAAGAAAAGCTTATCTGAATTTTTTAAAAAATAAAAGTAATTCCGTGTCTCTGGAGCCACAGTGGTTAGTCACTGATTGGGCTGTCACCTGTAATAAACTTCCTTTAAGAATGACTTTCAATATCATATCTAGAAGAGGATGGGGAAAAATAGGTAGGAGCAGAAAAAGACACAGTGACCAACCACAGACTAAAATTCACAGTGTGAATCTCATGTTTAAAAGCAATGATAGCCTGTGTGTGCCTTGCTGCCAGCCACTCACAGAGCATAATCTGGGGACAGGTGGTAAGCAAAGCAGTGCAAAAAGACACACCAGAAGCCAGGAGCTCACAGCTTCTGACAGCTGGCCAGGTACCCTCTTTCCCTCTTCCTTCCATCCAGAGAGGCCTTTGGAAATGGAGAGAATTGCCACTGTGTGAGTAACCATCTGTTGGAATACATTCTCCTAAACAGCTTTATTTAAAAATGTCTTTTAAGACCTGTTGCAAAACCATAGGCAAGAAGTGTACTTTTTTAGGTATAAACCTAAATGCACTGCCTGACTTTAGGACATTAGGGCAACAGAAGTAGAATAGATACTGGCAACTGCTTTAATGGGACTTTTTAACAGCTGCTGACAGAACAAGCCTGCTCTTCTTTAGTGACAGTGATGTTGAGGGAAAAATTTCAAAGCCTCCATGGGAGCCTGAAGCTCACATGCATCTTTATGCCTCTGTGAACAACAGTAGTTTAGGCATCATCTGTTCTTGCACCCTCTGGAAAAAAAATTGAGATAATTCCTGCCCAGCAAATCCCCCCTAAGGTTAGGCATATTATATAGTATATAGTATATATATACTATATACTATATACTATATATCCTATATCCTATATCCTATATCCTATATCCTATATCCTATATACTATATACTATATACTATATACTATATACTACATACTACATACTATATACTATATACTATATCTTAGTTAGTTTTAACTAACTTTAACTAACTTTTGATGGCTGTATAACTGTGACATTGTACCACTTAATGTAACTGATTTCAGTGTGTTTACTGGGATTTTTCTCCCACCGCTGACCTCAGAATCATAGAATTGTTTAGGTTAGGAAAGACATCTAAGGCCAAGTCCAACTGTTAACCTAGAATTGCCAAGTCCACAATTAAACCATGTCCCCAGATGTCACATCTACATGTCTTTTCAACACCTCCAGTAAGGGTAACTCCACCACTTCCTTGGTTCAACACTGGCCCAACACCAGGGACCCACGAGAGTTGCTTGTTCACTATGCCCTGCTACAGCTGTACAGGAGAGAAAAAAAACCTAACAAAGGCTTCAGGAATTGATATAAGGACTGGGAGAAAACACTCCAAGGGCAAAACAGGCTCAACTGAAAGCTTCAAAGTGAATGTATTATTAATAGAATAAGAGGAGGTTAATGAGAAGTAAATAATAAGAGGAAGTAAATGAGAAGTAAAATAGCCCATAAAGCACCATTTCCCCCAACCCCTCGCTCCTTCCCACTGACAGCACAGGGAGACAGATGATCTCAAAACCAACAAGCCATGGGGGTTTGGTCACTTCATCACCAAGATTCTCTTTCTCTGCTCTGGGAGAGGAATCCTTTCTCTGTGAGACTGTGGGGTCCCTCCCATGGGGGAGTTCACAGAGAACTTCTCCAGTGTGGGTCCAGTCTATGAGCAGCAGCCAGACTGCATCTGCTGCAAATGTGAATTCCCCCCACAGGCACACAATCCTCCCAAAACTGCTGCAGTGTGGGTCACTCTTCCCACAGGGTGCAGCCCTCCAAGGACAGGCTGCTCCAGCCTGGAAGGAAAGGTCCCCTCTCTCCAC
>NC_031768.1:25042975-25178119 GCF_001522545.3 Parus major
TGGATCCCCAGGGGCTGCAGGACACAGCTGCTTCATCACGGTCTCACCACAGCCTGCAGGGGAATCTCAGCTCCAGCACCTGGATCACCTCCTCCCCTCCTTCTCCACTGACCTTGATGTCACCATGTGGTTTCCCTCGCATGTCCTCCTCCTCTCCTCTGATTAGAAGAAAAACTGTGTGTCCTTTGTTTTGATTTTCTTCTTACATCACATATCACAGAGGCCTCTCTCATTCGCCCTGTTTTGGTCAGCAGCATGTCCATCTTCAGAGCCATCAGCCATTGGCTCTGCTGAACATGGTGGAAGCTTCCAGCAACTTCTCATAGAAGCCATCCCTGTGCCCACCCCCTCCACCAAAAACCAGTCCATGCAAAACCAGTACACTTGGGCACCCCGTTTCAATGCCTGACCAACCTTTCAGTGAAGATGGTTTTCCTGTTATCCAGTCTGTATCTCCACTGGAACAACTGGAGGCTATTTCCTCCTGCCCTGTTGCCTGTTTCTTGGGAGAAGAGACCAACACTCAGCTTACTACTGCTTCCTTCCAGGTAGTTGTAAAAAGCAATAAGGCCTCCCTGAACCTCATTTTCTCCAGGCTAAACAACCCAAATTCTCTCAGCTGCTTCTCATAGAATTCATTCTCCAGACCCTCCGCCATTCTCATTGACCTTCTCTGGACACCTCAACTCCATCACCTCAATGTCCTTCTTACAGTGGGGGGCCCAAAACTGAACACAGACTTCAAGGTGTGGCCTCAGCAGTGCCAGGTACAGGAGGATGATTGCTGCCTTCATCCTGCTGGGCACACTGTTGCTGAGCTTTGTGCTGTCCCAGTTTCACTGTCAGTAATAATCTGCTATGTCTGTGTGTGCCTTTTTGAGCTTCTGTGCAGTAAACCTGAAAAATCCTGAGCCTGGGAAGCTCTTTCTGCTCTTATATTTTAGGTAAATAAGGTAAATAAATCAACTTGTGTGGTGCTATCCCAAATCCCCCTACTTGAAATGGAAGACACTTCAAGACAGATTACTTTGCCAGTTCCAGGAACTGATACCTTGCTATGAAAGTAATAATAAAGAAACAAGAACAGACTACTCCACACTCCACCAGAAATAGCAGGCTGCCTGCTCCAGGCTCCAATTGAAATTCTGTCTGTTTGCAGTAGCATCCTTAGCAACCAAAAAATCACACAAGACAATTCCTGTAGGTGAGGTGTATCCAAGCAGCCAACATTTCAAATGCAAGCTTTTCTTGTGGGCCTGAAAAGCTAATTTTTCTACAAAAATCTTGAATTTATTTAAAAGCCTTATCCAAGATATCTTTCTCACTCACAGATTTAGCATATCAATGTTCCTGGGAAGTCATAATCATTGCTTTCATTCTATAGATTTCCTTGCCCTCTAACAACTCAGATTGTGTGTTGTCTCAACCATTCCCTTCAAGTCAGCTCTGACAGCTGAGTCAGACCAGAAGAATGGTTGAATTAAAAAGCCTGACAATCCTCTACCCCTTATTCAGCCAATAATCTCATTTGTTCATTGATTGGAAATTAAAGATGATAGAAATGCCTTTATTTTTTTTAATTTTTCTTTGCTGGTGATGATCTGCAACTCTGCTATTTTGTGCAAACCTCTCTATTACTCACTTAGGGCCAAATTACTGTGGAGACAGAGCCCAAAAGCCCATAATAAAATATATTAAAGATGTCAGAGAGGAATCAGTTTCAGCCAGGCAGGTGTATCCTACTGATGTTCACAGCCCAGCTGAAGGTTCATGCCTTAAAGTCCCAGTGCTGACTGCTCCTTTTTGCAGCAACATGCAGAAGGATGTTTGCAGGATGTCACTTCTCCAGCAGTGGGAATATAGCAGCTGCTTCCCTGGCTGCAGAGAAGGATTGTACTGCCTGGGGTGAAAATGGATATGTTAGTCCCCTTCTCTCCTGGAGCTAAAGCTTGTGTTAGCCTCATTGTGTGTTCTGCTGATAGCTGAAATGTTCTCAGTGGTTCAAAATTCATATTTTTACTCTCCTAATTATCCCCTAGCTTAGCTTCTGATATTGGAAAATTATCCTCTATTTCTCTCCCTTTAATCAGATGGTTTATATTTTTAAAAATTCTTGATTATACTCATTTTCATATCCCCACTTAAGCATAGTTAGCATTTGCTGACCTCTAACCCATGTTAAAAGAGTGATGAATGACTGCAGTCACTCCAGCTGTTCACTAAATATTTTTCACATTTCTAGAGTGGATTATTCATTCAATATGGGATTAAAACTTCAATATCTGAAAGATTCCTTTTTAAAAATGTTCTTCACACTTATCCACCCAGGCCTTTGACATCTAGAATGTTGTAATTGCAAGATCTGAGGTGCTTCTAAACAAAAAGTCATTTCACAAACACTTATTTTCTGAAGGTGGCACATGGAGAAGGCTGTGTTCATGGAGGCTGCTCTACAAATTGTGATTGGCTCCTGAACTATATCTCAGAACATCTCTCTTCACCTCACATCTTCTCCTCTTGTGAAAGATGAGGAGTTAAAATGCCTTGATCCAACCTTCGGGGGAGTATATCTTTGGATATCTGAAAGGTTTTGTTTCCACTTGCTCTGGATGTTTACAGCAACATTCTAACCTAATGCTCATCACCTCTGAATCATATCCACACTTTTGATGATTTTTTATCAGTTCTCTCTGAGAAGAGCTGTCCTTAACTTGTGGGGTACATTAATTTCATGAAGGGTAAGAATTAATTCAGGACTTTAAAACTTCCAGAGAAATTATTGGCAAGTTTGTTAAAGAACAAGATGAAGAGCAAAGAAAAATCTAATATTATGTGTGGTTAATTATTCTTCTAAGGAAAAAGCTTTCTTCTAATTTTCCACAGAATTATTTTTTTACCTGAGAAATCAGAGTTAAAAACATGTATTTGAGGCTTTGAAACCAAAATCTATTTGAGTTATCTGGGTTCATGTAGCCTTTCTTTACATCCTTTTTTGGATAGTAAAGCCATTAAAAGAATATTGATATTAAGGAAAAAAGACATCAAGGACTAAGAAAATAAAAAAATCTCTGTGTTTATCACTAGCTCACTCTCAGACAAATACTTTCTTTTCTTTGAGGAGGACAAGAGCGGTATATGAAAAAAAACTGTGTAAATATTGAGGGCATTTCTTTGGAATGCCAAATAAAAGTTAACTGGCAAAATGAAAAGACAAATTTCCCACAAGCACCCCAACTGTACTAATTGGCCGTCTGAGGGCCCAGAGAAGCTCCTCAGACACTGTGTGCTTGCTACTCTTTCCTGGGGTAACCAGTGTGCATCTCCAGCAGAGGGGGAAAAAGGCATTTCTGACAAAAGACCAGGTGCTGACAGGAATAACCCCCAATTGTAGGACAGTAACAAAAGAGCAACCATAGGGTGGAGGCAAAACTGGCCAGAAAGCTGTGCTAGGAAATTAGTTATCAGTGGTCAACCATCAAATTAAAAGGATGTATTGAGAGGGATTTCCCAGTAGTCTGTTCTGTGACTGGCTCTATTCAGTATTTTCATTATTAACTTGGATGTTGCATTAGAGATTGTACTTTTTACGTTTACATCTGACTCTAACCCGGTAGGAGATGAAAATGATTTGGAGGACAGGAGTCAGACTCTGAATAAACTTTGGGAAACTGTAAATGTCTGAAAACAAACCAGACGAAAAGTTCCACATCCATTTCTTCATTTTAGCTGCTTAAATACAGAGTGGGAAATGATTGACTACTTAAGAACTTTGCAGGATCTGGAGTTGTCACAAGCTGAATGTCAGCCAAAGACATCATGTGGCAGCAAAAAAAAAAAATCCCAACATGCTGGAATGTGTAAACAGGACAGTCATCTGTAAGACATTCAAAGCAATCCTGCTTTACTCAGCTAAAGCACTGAATCAGTGCAGGGACTGATTTGCACTCGAGCTGGAAAGAGTCTATACAAAGCATGCACCCTAATCAGGACAAACCAAGAGTAGCTGGAGGAAATGGAATGGCCAGAAAAGGAGAGCTGAGGGAACAGATGAACAGTTTTCAAAAATGTAAAGACCAGGAAAATAATGGGGGCAACAGACAATTGCAACTCTCTCTTCAACATTAATGGTGCATACATCTTACAGCAACTTTTGTAGGCCACTTATCTGCCTTGTACTTACTATGGGTCACAAATAGTAAAAGGTTCTAAAAAGTCATTGATATAATACTTTTGTATATAAAAATCTGGGCTTATTTCAGGAAAAAAAAACTTGGTTAGAAAAGTAAGACATAATTTGTAGGACATGGATAACTTCTCCTTCTAGTTATTTAATTTTAGACTTGCTTCCTTTATTCTTTCTCACCAACATCTACTACATTAACCTCTTTCATCTCATTACTTTCATCCTTGTGTGCCACACACTGTCCCTCCTCTAATCCCCAAAAGCCCTGTTCATATATGAACAAGTTTCTGTGCACCCAGGCACCATTCTCAAATTACTTCAGTGGCTGGTATTCTCATCAGCCACAGAATATCATCTCCTTCACCATAAGGAATGAGAGAGAAGTCATCTCCCTTTTCTCTAACCCTATTTATTCAGCTGAACTCACCACAACATGGTCTTCTCCTGAAGACCTCACTACACTGCAGTGTTTGAACACTTTTATATTCCTTTGGCATGATAAGTGACAGCGTTTTCCCCTTCAGCAGACTTGCAGAACCCAGAGCACATTAATTATTCACAGAAGTACAGTCCTGCTGTCCTTCTGAGTAATTCCTTAAGGCCAGGAATTGCAGTTCAATCCCCTATACCAGCACCTAAGTTTTTGGCACATGGTCTTTTTCCCAGCTTTATTTCATGAGGACTTGAATTAATAGCTCACGTAATGAGGGGGATATAAAGTGGTGGAAATTAGTATTATTCTTGTTCCACTGGAACTACCTTTCTGTTTGAGATGGTGTGAGAGATGCACAGAGCAATGAAAAGTAATTGCCTCCCATGTCCTGCTATAGGTTACCACTTCCCCAGTTCTCGTGGCACAAACAGAGGTGGGTCCTCTTCCTTAAGCCTCTCACAAAAGCCTGTCCTTGCCAGCAGGCTGCCAGCATGCACACTGAAGGACATGGAGGAGAGGTCATGATTCAGCCTCCTCCCTCCACCCTGCAAACATCAGTACATAGCAGCTATGAGGAAGTGAAAAGCTCAAGGAGCAGAAGTGAACTTCAGCATTTACTATGACAGTGTGTCTCAGCAACTCCTCTAGCTTCCTAAGCATGCCTTGGGCTTCTTTCTGTCTCTGAAGAGGTCTTCACAGGACCTGACCATCACTTTTATGAGGTATTCAGACTGCTACTGGTTCATTGCCTTGTTATAAATGTCTTCATTGGATTATTTCTCCTGGTCTGCCCACTAAAGCGTTCCACAGGAACACCTATTCTTGAATTAATGTAATTTAAATAAGACCATTTCTTGAAAAAGTCAGTAAAACACTGCAAGAATATCCACTGAAATCCTTAATTAGTTCTCCCCAGAGACTGGGTGCAGCACAAATGAAAGTTTGGTAACTGAGCCAGCCTGTGCACGGGTGTTTCTCAAGGCTCCAATGACCCAGTGGTTGCCCGTGATGTGGCAGGGTGTATAAATCAAATACTAGCCCAGCCTGCTTCTGCTTGGCCATTGGACCCAGCATCTGGCAACCCCAGGCAGAAATCTGAGTACAAGTGGTGAGTACAAGTGCCTTTCTACGCACAGTAGTAGGGATAGCCAGATTTGCTGTGCAGCCTCCACCTGCTGTACAGCTCCAACCTGTAGTAAAAGCTCTGGGTAGAAGAGATGGTTAAAAACACTGCCTCTTGTGGGTCCACAGGTCTTTTCTTAAAGCCCTCCAATATTTCCTGTCAGATAACACTGCTCCAGGCTGAATCCAGTCTTCTAACAATACATCTCTCATGCTCTGGATACAGGGGTATTTTCAAATCAGCATTGTCAAGGGCACCCTATTGGGTTCAGCTCCATCAGGATTGCAGCACATTTACTGTGAAGGTACAGAAATAAAATATTAAAATTAAGCCAGTGTAAAATGAGACTGAAGTATTTTATAAGAAAGCTACATTTTTTTTAACTTTAATTTTCATGGAAGACACTAAATTTAGTGTTCTATGAATACAATTCTGTCTTCAAAACTTGCACATTATCTGAATTTAGTAATAAATACAAAACCCTTTTAAAAAGTGAAACATTGTTCATTGATTGAAACACCATCCATGTTGTGAAAGTTCAAAATTGAGCCTCATTTTACATTTCTGAACCTTCGTAGTTATACTTCAAGCAGTATTTTTTAACAGTATAAAACCTACTGTTTTATACGAAATAGATCATTTTTCACTTTATACTTTTAAAAATGATTGTTCACTACATTTTAACACGGCTGTATAATAAATGTTTTTTGTAGGAAGTTCATCTCACTGGTTCAAATGGAGTGGCATTGTCTGCAAGGTCTCATTTCAAAATTATTGCACTTTTATCCTTTTTGTCATGCCACAAGTTGTGAAGTCCAAAATATTTACCTTTCTGATTGTCAGCCTTTCCTCCACAGAGATGTCTGAGTGAAGACAAAATAGACAACTTGTTTTGTTGAATCAATAGAGGCATATTATCACAGCAAGATTATAATTCAGGTGTACAATACCTGCATTTTACAGAGCACAAAACTGAAACTGCCGTGTGCTGTGTCTCACAGTAGGTAACTAATATCAACAAAGTACCAGAGTCTATGTTCAAATACTGTTGTATGTGTCTAACTTCAATGCACAAAAAGCAAGGCAATTCAAAGTTAAGGCTTAAACTCTATCCATAATCTACTCTCTTCAAGAATTGCATTATGAATGCAGCTGAATTCTCATCTCAGGCTTTTGCAGCTCCATGTTGCCACACAAACAGTGAGAGGAAGCAAACCTACTGTTACATGCAGATTCCTATCAATTGCTTTATATCTGGTAAGGATACCATCTACTGGCATCTGTATTTACTTGAGGCCTAAACCTGAGGCTTTGGAAAGAGGCTGTGATCATTGCATAAGGTGTTTGGGAATGAGTTTAGATAACTAAGTATTTTTCTTTGATTTTTGGGGCATACTGGAGTTTTGGGTTAGCATGGCCAGGTTTTCATAGCACGGGGGAAATAGAGGTGGCTGCTGTGAGTAGGTGCCAGAAGCCTCCTTCGTTTCCAGCAGAGCCAATGCCAGGCAGCTCTATGAAGAATGTGCTGCTGGTCAAGGTTGAGCCCATAAGAGACAGTGGTGACACCTCTGTGATATCATATTTGAGAAGAAAAAAGTTACTGCACAGTTGTAATTGTGCTCAAAGAGCAGAGTGGGAATATGTGAGAAGAACAGCCCTGCAGACACCAAAGTCAGTGCAGAAGGAGGGGCAGGATGTGCTGTAGGAGCTGCAGCTGAGATACCCCTGCAGCCCGTGGTGCAGCCCATGGTGAGACAGCTCGGCCTCTGCAGCCCATGGAACACTACAGAGACCTACCTGCAGCCCATGGAGAAACCCCATGCTGGAGCTGGATGCCTTTGAAGAGGCTGTGACCCCATGGGAAGCCCAGGCTGAAGCAGGCTCCTGGCTCCAGGGACCTGCAGATCTATAGAGAGAGAAACCCGTGCTGGAGCAGGATTCCTTGTAGGACTCGTGACACTGTGGGACATCCGTGCTGGAGCAGGACTGCACCCTGTGGAAGGGTGACCCACATTGCATCAATTTCTGAAGAACCATTGCCTGTGGGATGGATTCACATTGGAGAAGTTCATGGAGAACTTCTCCCATGGGAGGGACCCCGTGGTGGAGCAGTGGAAAGACTCCTGTCCCTGAGCAACATCAGGAACAACTTGTGATGAACTGACAGCAACCTCCTCTACCCTATGCTGCTTGAGGGGAGGAGCTGGAGCTGGAAGGAGAGAAGGGTGGGGAAAGGTGTTTTTAAGATTTATGTTATTTCTATTTATCTTGCTCTGATTTTGTTAGTAATAAATTCAATACATATCCCCAGTCTGAGTCTGTTTTTCCCGTATCAGCATTTGTTGGGTGATCTCTCCTGGTCCTTATTGTATTTTCTCTCCCCCATAGAGTTGTAGAGGAGCTTTAGTGGGTGCCTGGCATCCAGCCAGCCAGAGTCAACTCAATACACAGATGTAGGAAAACACTTGCTTTGTGAACTTCTTGTAGCAACAGGAGCAGGCAGCGTTGTGTGGATTTCTGCATCTTTTGAACTACCATTAAAAGGAGACAGGAAAAAGAGGGAATAGAAGTCCATGTTGAAACCAAAATAAGCTGGAGTCAGTGGTTTTCTTTATCAAGAACCCTTCCTTTTAGCCTGTGATTTTAGGTAAACAAGAATGCAGTGTAGGAAGAAAAATGGTATATTTTGAGCTGAAGATACAGAGGCAAGTATAACTAATGTCATCATATCTGAGCTAAGAATTTTGTTTATACAGTAAAGATCAGATTTCAGGCTTGGAAACAAAGGCTGTTTGTGAAAACTGATCAACCCATCAAGAATATGTGTTAGTCTTATGACCAGCATTTTTTGCCCCTGATGGGTGCATCTGCTACTACGGTCTTACATCTCCCACCACTCAAAGTCTGATTTCAGTAAATCAAATTCTGCTCCAGGCTGCTCCATTTCTCAGGAATTTTAATTGTTTGCAGCTTTCTTTGTAGTATTGTCGGAACTAGGGTTTTGCAGCTTATCCACAGATTTTGGAGTTAGCAGAAAGGAGAAAGGTCTGTGTTTTTTACAAGGTGTAGCTATGCCATGGAAACATGGGGTGAGAGCACCCTGGGAACTGCATCCCCCTCCCCAGGGGCATCTTTCCCCAGAGGCATCTTTCTACATGCACTATTTAACTACTTTTTAAATTTTCTTTATATTATTTTAGTTCAGGTTTCAATGATATCAAAGCTCTGATTAACTAGTGGCAGAATGTGAACCACTGTGGATAATCTGTAGCTTCACAATATGCCATATTGAAGAATTTCATAAGCACCAATATAGCAATCTCAAGCATTAAGACACCTTCAATTTTTGACACAAAAGAGATCTGATACTAAATTTTCACACCTCCTGGCGAACTTCTCCTCCTCCTTCACGCAACCTTGCTATCTCTGGAAAAGACAAAGCCATGATGGGAGCTGGGAGATGACAAGATATTACTGCAGAACAAATAAAAACAGAGCTAGAACTAGGTACTACAGAGGTATTTGTCCTTTCTTATTGCCCTGAAGAACAAGCCTATTCTTCTAATACGTGTAAATTAGTAAAGACTACATTCAGCTTTCAGAAACCTTCAGTATGTCTGTAATGCTTGCGATGTAAAATAATGTAGGTAAAAGGAAATACATGGAAATTTTAGTAAAAACAGATACTGAAATAGTCTCATTGCTTACTTTCTAAGCTCTGCTGTGAGGAAGATCAGAGAAAAGTCTTTTGTGTCACTTTTATTTTGAACCTATTTTGTCGCCGAATATGGGAAAAGATTAGTTCGCTGCTCATCGTGCCATTGGTTTTGTGATTCTATGAAAACCCCCAAAAATCTGCATGCAAAACCAATGAGGTAGAACATGTTTGACAAGCTTAGCTCCAGCTTGACCAATGTAGCAGGAAAAGACTTTAAAATCATTGCCTCTCTTCAATAACAATAGTACATACAAGTGTTTACAAGAGGATTAAAGGCTGCTTTAGCAATTTGTATTAAAGATTCCCGTATCAGACAAGTTTTATCACAAAACCTGTTGGAGCACTATGCAGCTGACCAGATGCAAACAGAAGCAAGTTATGCTACTGACTTTAATTTACCTGCTTTAAAAGGATGCTCGATGTATCTGCAAATACACATCATGTGTACAATAAGCCATACCTATTGACAGCCTGCCCAATTACAACAACGGCAAAAAAACCTCCGGAAGAAACGACCCCTAGCACCTGGTAATTAAAATTGCTAATCACCAGCAATTATCTGGCACAGCTTTATAGCCAGGCAAAACAGTTTGACCCTTTGCCCATGGAAAGAAGAATGTTTGCTGTCTATTGATAAGTGCTTAGGCAAAGCTGTGCTCGGCTCACATCCATTAAGTGGCGCCTAATAGGAAGTCAACAAAAGAGCTCTGACATCTGTAGAGGGCACTTGGAGCAGGCCAGGTTTGGGAGCACAGGTGTCCCATGGGCTCCTGCCAAGGACCAGCGTACAGGACATGGGGACATTTTCTTGAAAAGAAAACTTGAGCTATCAATGGTTCCCAATTGGCTCCTCCACAACCAGAGAGTAAATTCAGTATGTTTCCAGGACAAAGATTAAAATAATTACTCTCATCAGGAGTGGTGGCTTGTTTTCAAACTGTCTGCATGCATTCAAACACAAAGAGGTAAGAAGTCCAGGAGGCTCAGTCATTTAGGTAAAGGTTCTTCTCTGGTCTGTTTCTGTTCTTATTAAGTATTGAGTTAAATATATATAAAAATGTCTCTTTAGTGTGCTTTTTAAGTCTGATAAAGTCTTTGAGATAATAAGGTGGTTTTTTTTCCATATGACACTATTATGCTCAAAGCTATAAAATACCCTTCCATTGTTGTAGCTCCAGGAAGATGCTGCTAGAGATAATTTGAACTACAATAAACAGCTCCATTAAAGCTTCTGATCCCACCAATGACTCTTCTAAGGTACTAGATAAAAAGATCAGGTTTGGTTTTAGTTGGGTTTTTTGTTTTTGAGAAAGAAAGAAAGAGAGAGAGAGAGAGAGAAAGTGTGGCAAAAATATTGCAAGCTTCTAATAATGAAACGACCTACAAAACCTGAAGGACAAAGCAACCCTTAATCACTTAGGAATGCAAATTGCTCCAAGAACAGGCATCTGTAGAGATACTGAGCTGGGAGCTTCTGAAATCCAGAATCAAACCTCTGCAGCCTCATTCCTTCATGAGACTTTGGGGGAATCTTGACAAGTTGGAGTTTCAGTGCAAAAGGAAATTTACAGACAAGCAATTTGGGAGTATTCTGACTTGTAAGTACCATGCCTTTTCCTGCGTAAGCTGCCAGAGCCCCTCCATGTACATCTTTGTATTGTGACATGTGAAATCTGAACTGTTTTATAAGTGTGAAGCAACATTGCTGGAATGCTACTTGGCACTGGTATCTCCTAATCCAGAACAATTAATGAAGCAATTCAAAGTGTTCTCTTCCTTCCTGATTTTTTCTTAAGCTCACCTCTCAAGCTGCATCAAGTTACTGGGTTTGAAAATAACTTAATTTTCTCATTGTCATGACATGAATAATGCAACCAAGACTTTCATCTCTGCACTTGTTTGCTTTGGCAAAGACTGCATCCTGGCTGGATACCTCTTGTCTGCAGAGGGCATCTCATAGAACATGGTGCAGCTCCGCTTTAGCCCATACACAAAAGTTGCTTTGTAATGTTATAATGGGCTCATACATCTCACTCCAACACTGACTTAAAATGCAGGTAGAGTTTACATCCTAGCCTAGGAGCCTGGAAACACTTTTAGCTCTCCAATTCAACCATAGCCCAGGAGTTCTCAAGGAGTCTGTACTCTTTATCAAAGCCAGTTGAAATAAATTAAATAATATTACAGATAAAATCAAAACCAGATAAAAAAATCCCCAGCCTACTTCTGTATTCTGCATAGAGTTCTGCCTTTGTGGAAAATAAAATTTTCTGCTTTAATTTTGGCACATGCATGGGTTATTTTCCATGATTCCAATTCTTGATCATTGGTACTACCATGAGTTTCTCTCCCCGGCAGTTTATAAGCTCCTGCCAGTGTGAAAGAGCAGGATTTTATTTTGACAAATCTTTAGTGAAGCCAGAAATGAATGAAGTCACTGGAGATACACCTACTTACAAGCTTGTGTTATAAAGGGCAAGGCAAGATGAAACGATAGATCATAAATTCTGGCATTGCTTGACATTCAGATTCTTCTGTCTGCAAGTCTAATTCAGTAATGATCTACAGCAGAAGATCATGCTACCAGATTTGTGCAGTCTATCCATCACAGAGTAAATTACACTGGGTAAGATGAGAAAATGAAAAATATGAGTGAGAAGGATTTTCTGATGCTCTTTGGCATTTGGAGTCCATGAGATACTAGTGGATTTCAGAATGTTCTATTCAAATTGGGCCATCATGGTCACCTAGGTTATGAAAACATATTTGTCTGGCAACATTTATGCTGTGGAGTGATTTTTAATACCATTGTCCAAAACACAATCTCATGGAATGGCCAGTGGGGATAAGACATTCTGTTACATTTTGTTCCATTTTTGAGAGGCTGAGTCTTTAGGGTTGATAGTAGCATAAGCAAAGGAATACAGGCACCAGCAAATGAATCCCATCTTTAAAAACTGTGGGCTCAAAACAAACTAGAAGATGGAGGTGCATCTTGTATTACCAGTCATTCAATTTCCATGTATAACGTGCTTAGCACAGAATCAATGCACAAAGTTTACCAAATCACTTCTCTAATGGTTTTCTCCTTTCTCTGTGTTTAATTCCAAAACAAAACCAACTTGTCCATTTCTGCTTCAGGTAAAAGCCTGTCTGTGCCCCACAGGTCAATTAACCCATTCTGGGCTTCCTTGGAAGAGAACCTCAGAGTCAAGAGTCTTCCAGTGAAAAAGTCTTGCAAGAAACTGCTGAGCAATTAAACCTGTGGAATCCCTCTTCAAGTGCCTGTTGACCTTTTCTGTCCTGGGGAGGAAGAAGAAATGAAGGAGGTAAGTTTCAAACCATTTAACTGCTGCACTCCACACAGTTGAGCTGTGCTAGTGTAGACACAGCTCTGGAAAGTGCTTTGTCCCAGGGTGGCATACCTTCCAGTGGTTTCCTTGTCAGCCCCAAGGATACACCCAGCACGAGGAAATACTCCACTCCAGAAATCAATAAAGCAATGCCTATCTCACCACACCTCACTCAAGGTGTTCATAGGGTAATAAACACTCCTGTACTTCCAGTGCTTCATGGAAAAACAGGTAAATGTTCACCAAGAAATTAAATTTCTCTTCCCCCAAGGTATATGTGTTCCTGCAGATTCCTTCTTCAGCACCAGCTCTGTATTGCTCAGATTAAAACTTAGCAAGTTTGCTCATGCCTTCATCTTAAGGTCAGTCAGGCTTTTGATGGGCAACAATGATACTCATCCTGGACTGGACAAACAACTGCTAGGCAGGACAAAGATGCCATGGTGGCCCAAACCATTTCAACATCTCCCCCTACCAGAAGCAGGACACATGGAATCACAAAATAAAGAGAAGGGTGAAAAAACAGATATATTATACCTAGGATGATGATTTGCCCTGCTACATCTTGGTTTCCTCATTGATTGTCAGACATTAGATCTCTGGCACTGTGCATTTTTCTCAGCCACTGCCCTGGCATATCCTACCATTCCCATGGCACAATTATAGAATTTTCTTAAAAACACGTATCTTTACCTTTCTCACATACATTTTAGTGACTAGAAACCATGGGTTTGTTACCAGCTCAGTTATCTCCTGCTTTAGTTGCTTGTGGTTACTGAATGCATGTTGTGCAACTCTTTCTACTTGAAGTGCTCCAGAACCTTCCCTTGACTTGTTCCCTTGTCCTCTTGACTTGTTTTACCTTTGTTATTTGAAAAGAGAGAGTGAATGAAAAGCCTCCATGTTGCCTAGTATTCCCTCCCACCAGACTGAAGCAGATATGGTTGATCCATTCATGCAGTAGGAGTCAGACACCAAGATTATTTTGGGGCCCTAAATAAACAGTAAGAGTGAATCAACATCAAAGGCTTCAGTAATGCTGGAATTATGTGGACCTAGGTTTAGCCAGGCATCTGACACAGCTTCTGCAAGTCAGAGTCCCACTCCAGCCAAAGCAGGGATTTGGGAAAGAAGGGGGATCTGAACTGTAAGAATATCTGTACCTTACCATCCATGGAAATGTCTCCAGAGCATAAAAAGGTGGCTGAGCCAGTCGGGTGACAAGGACAATGCTTCTGTGGAGGACAGCAACCGCCACGGTTACGACCTCTCAGGGAGACCATCTCTGTGAAAAAGGGTTTGCTAGACACAGGTCAGGATGAGACAGCCCCCACTACACAGGGAACTCGTATCTTTCTGTGCCTGTTTGCCAAAGTCTTCCAGATCACAAGGTCTCAAATCCCTGTGGCTTCTTCCTAGTCCATGAGGAAATGGAATGAGACCTAATAGAAGATGGAAGTTAACCAGAGATAGCTAAAAGTGTAAATGTTGGGCGGATCAGTCTCTCCAGCTCTCTAAATCTGAAGGGAAATCAAACTACACTTTTCAGAGCAGTAGTACAAATACAAAAATCTATCACCAGTGTCCCAGGCTCAGCTGCAACTTTTTCCCAGTACTCTGTCAGGAGGTGGAAAAGCACTCCACTGAAGAAACTTAGCACCTTATTTCTGTTCAATGCAAACTAAATCCCTGCCCAAGAAACTGACTTTTAAGCTGAGTACACTCCATTTCAAAGTGTTAGGACAGGGAGATCTTATATCAGTGGATGATGATGCAAAAAATTTTCTTAAGAGAGCTTAAATGGAATATTGTTATTGAGACATGGAGACTTTGCTGAGGAATGTTGTAAAGGAAGCAGTGAAAAAGACTGCAGGACATGCTAGAAACAAATACAAGTGCTGAAATAGGTTAAAAAAAAATAATTAAAAATAGGATGTGGAATGGGAAAGACAGCCAAGAAAAATGTTAATAAAAGGTATTGGATGAAAGCCCAGAATAGAAGTACAACAAATACAAACAACAAGCAAATGTACACATAACAGGGTGAAAATTAGAGTCTGTCTTCCTCTTGCATGCAGAACTGAGCAAATAGAGCTAGAGGCAATTTTGAAGAATGGCAGCTCTGAAGCATCCAAAGTATAATAAGCATTTCTGTCAGGTCAGCAGCCAGAGAGAGAGCCTGAAGTGAACCTGTGAAGTACCCAGAAGGGAGGTGATGATGTACAAAATGGTACAATTCAAATACTCCATGTGCATCTTTGGAGGCTCTCAACACGGTGGTGTAAAGAAAGTCTCAGAACTAGTTGTCTATCTCACTTGTTATGCCTCCTCCATAGAAAGTTTTGTAAAGCATAAAAAGGCCTTTACCCAAGATCAGCAAGAGTATGAAAACAGGTTTCAGATGTTATTTTTATTTCATGGAGACAAATAATTAACAGTTACTAGTTACATGACAAAATCTTTTCTGTCCACTGAATATTTGTACTACTTCAGATTTATTTGAAAATTTCAAACCATGAACATTGAATAATACTGTTTATGTTTACTCTAAATAATATGTGACATTTTGAATAGATTCATATCCAATAGTCAGAGTTTGAATTGTGAGTTTTAATTTGAGCTTGATCATAATCTTGTATTTCCAGGAAACATATATAATGTTTCCTGGCTTGATGAGCACCACTTTTGCAACTGAGAGAGAATTAACAAGCCTCTGTAGATAGGGTGTATTTATATAGGATTGAAAGATTTACATAATTGCAATCCTCCTTTTCCCAGCCTAAGCATGGCTTTTGCTATTCAAGAGAGATGTTTAAGAATAAGATGACATAGTGAAAGGCAAAATGCTAGTTTTAAAGTCAGTTTTCTTATGCAGAAAAAAAAATATATATGCTGGTTCAGACCAGCTGGTAGAGGATATTTTATGTTTCTATTTCTTCCTGTCAGAGTTCAGGCTGGGATTTGGAAAGCTGACTCCCTGACTGGCCCAACAATATTTCTCTCACTTTATAAGAACTTCTACTTTCAGAGCAAATACATGAACAAAAATAATTAAAGTATCTTATCCTCAAGTATTAAGATAGGCATGCTTAGGATTCTTTAAAAAGCAATCTTGTTAAGTACTTTAAGACACTTAATTTTAAGTAAGCACACACATAGAGCACACAGAGATAAATGTTCATATGTAATTGGAGATGGAATAACTACAAGTGAACAGGTTCTTTTTTCACAGTAAGTACATACACATAAAATAAAATAAAAATGTTTAAAAGAAAAAGCTAAATAGGTAGGTCAATTCCTACATCAAAAATGGAATTAAAATATTGTAACAAAGAAGGAAGTATTGAGTAGGATGCAGGAATATTTTGGAAGAGTTTATTTTTATCTTAAATAAATATTTTTATATTCAAATAATATATTTAAATATATTTATTTATTGAAATAAAGTGTTTTAAAACTGTAAGTGACACTGCTAAAAAATTTTATGGTTCCCAACTTCTTTCATGTCTCAAATCAGAGAAGCAGAATCTGAGATGCCTAAGATAAATCACCACTTTTGATAGAACAGGCCTATGACAGAAAAAAGTAGTAAAGTTCTTCCTATCTTGTTCTGATCCACACATTGTCTCATGGGGCAAAAAGAACCCCTCCTTATTCCCAGGTCATGTCTCATGACAAACTGAATACTTGCTCAAAACCATAAAAATGATGAAGACTAATATACAAATGGTTGAAAGTGATCACAAAAGCCTTTTCTAACACCATTCTCAAGGAAGTCTTGCTGCTCTTTACAAGTATTCAGGGACTGGCAGAGTGCACGCAAAAAAAATGTAATCCCAAATCACAGAAATTTGGCAGAATTGTGGACAGAAGAAAACAATAGTATATAATGGAAAGAATTAGGCGACCATAAGAGGTAATGCTAACATCTCAACATCATTAAGTGAAATCTACTCCAGAAGTTGAGCCTGTTCCCTTTCCTAACCACCACTTTCCTTTTGTGTGAAGTTTGTCTGAAAAGTAAAGGTTTTGGACATGTTTTCAGTCTGAAGTAAATTCCCTTTCTTTCCAATCAAGACAAACAACAGCCCCAAATCCTCCTGGCTCAGTATTAAGCCACTGACTGACTGGTTTTCCTTGCAGGATCAAAGCAAAGTCCCAAATGTCCTTCCTATTCCTCAAGCTACACAGAGAACCTCCTGCTCCCCTTTCTTCTGGCTGCAAGAAAGAGAAGCTCCAAGCATCTTTTCCAAGGGTTTGTTGACAATGGTCTCAGGAAGGTTCTTCTCAGCTGATCTTTCATCCTCCTTCAAGAAGCCAAATAAACCCTGGTGCTGGCTACAGGAATGTTCCCATTAGAGAAATTTTTGTACTGACCTGATAACAATTTTGGGAGGAGTGAGCTCTGTGTTTTGAAAAGCCAAATGAATGAAGTGAGGCTTTGACCATCCACCAAGCAGTCTGTTGGCCTCTACTTTACACAAGACAGCACAAGTACATTTTAAAGCAGGCAGAAGTATTTCATGGGGCTGTGCAATGGGAAGCCCAGGTCAGGTATGAAGCAATTCTCCAAGCAGAGCTGTAAGTTTCAAGTATATTGTAACAACGACATATGTGAAATATATATGTGTATATATATGTATATATACATTACAGACTGAGAGGCTTAAAGAATTTTCCTAACAGGTCTCCAGCAGTTTGTTGAGGTAACATAATGTTTGTAATCTTTTTGCTGATAGTGAAGTCAAAACTGCAGTACCCGAGTGTTTCAGGATAACTTTAAGATCCAAGATATGGAGGTATTTTAGAAGTGTTTAACAGTGCCTTTACCACTCTGTTAGCCACATTTGTGAATTGCTCTAATCGCAGCTTTCAGAGGACCATGTGTATCCATCCTGCTGGTGTAAACCCCTCAGCTCACTGAGGATTTAGCAAACAGTGTATGGGAGCTTAAAGGAAAAAAACCTGTTTTTACAAAAAGAGACCATGTGTGGGTGTCTAAAACCAAAAGGAGTCTTGAGAAACATTGGGAACAGACATTAGCTACTTACATTTTCATACTGCTTCAAGTTATTAGCCAGGTACAAAGGATGGCATTCAGAAGAAAAGATGGTAGGATAAAAAGGTTGTTGACCTTTCTACCCAAAGAATTACAGAAAATCAATACCAAACATAGCATATTTCACATGACTGGAAAAAATATAGGTGTGGAAGGAAAAGATTGTTGGTAAAATGGTTGGCATTGGCCTACTCAAGTCAAAAGCTTTTGGAAGTGATTTAAATCTATGTCATTTAGATATTAGGCATTGCTGGAAGAAAATAAAAGCAATAAAAGTCTTAACATGCTCCTCTCCAGAAACATTGTGGTTTGATTTTTCCTATAAAACATTAGTTTAGGTTTTACAAAGTTGGTAATTAAATGTTTACAAATACACTGCCCTTATACCTGGAGTGGCAGCAACAGTGAGATTCCCTTTCAAACTGTACTTATGAGTAAGAACAGAATGTATTCAGTTTGACCTTTCAGAGGGAAATAAGAAAACTTGTGCTGATTCAGTCTGAACATCCAAGGCTACACAATCAGACAAATCATAGGAAAACATATCCTGATAAGACTAACTTATTTAATATGCGTTTGAATGAGCCAGTATCTTAAGTTGCTCCCAGTTTGAAATATCTAGAGACTACCACACTTTACCACAGTCATCTCTACATGGTTAAACTTCTTGTATGATTGCAAGGAAGTGTCAGGACACAAGTCTGTGGAGACCTTCTCTGTAACCCTGCAACCCCCACCTCAGAAGGATATCCTGCTTGTTTTCACTGTCTGTGAAAGTACTTAGGCCACAGTCAGTAAAAATACAATTACATTTGAAATCAAATCAAACCAAATAAGATGCATCTCATGTTGTTTCATAAAAAATGGAGAACCCATTATTCTTCTCCTTTTTGAAAAGGTGAGAGGTAGTGGTTCCATCCTTTCACTCAACCAGGAATGAATGATGTGTTTGAATTTCCTTCTTGTGAGAAGGAAAATTGTGAGAGTGAGAAAGCAAACCTATGTGTGACAGAAGAGCTTCCAAGGAGTGTCTCTCTGTATCTAACCCGGGTCACTAGCCTGTCTTGTATTCCAATGGCTAGAACAGTATTTTGACACGTGTTCCAAGGGCTGGATATTAAACAGCCAAAGAGTAAAATATAACTCCAGAATCATCTGCTAAATTTACTAAATGATGAATTACAGGAGAGAGACAGAAAAAATCTTCTCTTTGCCTGATCTTCATGGAGTCAGAATTCTGATGCCTACCAACACTTCATTCTGACAGAGCGTAATTCTTTAGGTTGGGGGTTTTAGGGAGAATTTTTTTTTGTTCTGAACTTTTTCTCTTTTCATTCTGACAATTTGTGTCCAAGAAAGAAGACCAGAAATCATGTAGGCAGGAATAGAAACCAAGGATATGTAAGTGATTTGTAATGATGTGATTTCCCACATGAAATGTAAAAGGCTGTGGAAAGGCCTGGTCATTCTTTGCATTGTATCTAGTTTTGCATTAGATCCTTGTAAGGACAACAGAAATGACTGTTGCTGGTTGTGGCTACTGCAGATGTGGACCACCATGACCAGCACCGGCTTCACTGGTGGTGTTAATCAGATTATAAGGCACTGATAACCATTCTTTAGCTTCTCCAGGCAGCTCATATTTCAAAGGAGCAAAACCTTCTGGCCAGATAACTATAGGAAGAATTCCTGTTTTGCTTATTTTTTCAGTCCAACATGGTCTTAGGATCCCTTAATAGCTATCATCATGTGTTACATGTGTTACTGTAGACTTCCCACTTGCACATTGTGACCCTACCAGAGAGTTTTGGCAGATGAATCAGGCCCTTGGCATCCATGCCTGAGGAAGCCAAACCACCTTGTCCTTCCTGTATCCATGAGATGCAGCTCCTACAAGGGCTCCTACATGCAGATATCTAAGTACAATATCCTGTTCCAGAGCTGAGCTCCACCCAGCAGGTCTAGGAGAATACAGCAGACATGAGAAGCAGGTGAGGAGAGGCTCGCATTTTTTGCACAATCTGAGATTGTGGTTTCAACACACTGGAAGTCTAATCATGTTTAGAATCTTCGGAGATTTAACAGAAGAAGCCCCAAAAATATCTCATGAGAGGAACAGTAAATTTTTAGGAGAAGATTTCTGCTAAAGTGGAGGGAGCTAGAAGAAGTTTATTTGAATATTATGTGAGTAATGAGGGCAGGAGTTCTCCCAGCAGTACCAGCTGAGGTGGTATTTCCTACCATAGATGAATTACCTACCCATAGAAGGTGCAAATCAGAATAGGCACAGCATGGTTCAGGAGGCCAGGTTTTCAGCAGATTACATGCTAATCCTCGTTTTCCATGGCAAGGAAATAGCTAATCTCTTGGTACAAAGACAGAATATGAGGTTGAGGATGGGAATGACATGAAGGGAGATAGTGAGAAATGGTTCCCTTAGTGCTCTGGAGGCCTCTGGAGGAAATACAGGAAAGGTCATTAGAGAATCACAGGTGGTTGCCTGCCCTGGATCCCCCTGGAAGTACAATGCATTCAGCTGGAGCCACTATGGAGCCTCTTCAGATCACAGCCCAGAAAACTGCAGCTGGGGCCACAAACCCCCTGTGGGCATCCCAGAAGTTTTAGGAGACTTTGAGGTGGACACTGAACCCTGTGATCTCTCTCCTAGATGAAGCAGAACCCTACAGGGATACAACAATACAGCGGGCTCTTCTCTGTGATGCCAGGCAATAGAAGAAGAGGCAACAGCAAGAAACTGATGCACAGGAAGCTCTGCCTGCACTGGTGGAAGAACTTTACTGTGCAGGTGACTGGAGATATTCAAGACCCATCTGGGGACTTTGTTTAAGCAAGGAGGTTGAACCAGATGACCCACTGTCCTTCCAACCTAACAGACCCTGTGATTTTGTGACTCCGATTCTGTAAAGTGCAGGTTGGCATTTCCCTGTAGGGGAAATAAGACTGTTCAGACTGCTCCCCACACCATCACTCAAGACTGGATTGCATATTCCTCTCCTTTCTGAAGATCATCTTAAAATCATTCCACTTCAAGTCTGTAGCATTGTGGGGGTCACACCACACCGGGTAACCTCCAGGTGGGACGTTTGAGACACATTGTTATATCCATTTATTCATGGACAAACATGCTCCATTATGGATCACCTGACATGCAGGGTCAGTAACTGCAGTGACCCCCACTCCCAGTGTCACACAAGGGAGCTGCAGCTCATCCCATGTCTGAGGAGAGGCTGGCACAAAGCAGGGAACAGACACCCTGCTGATGTTCAGGATACTGCCGTGCAGCAGCAGCGCTTCCATGAGCTGCTGGTGGCAGACAAGAAGGGAGCAGTGACCCTGCTGCTGCAGGGTCACTCAGAGGAAGGTACAAACTGAGTGTTGTGGGGCTGATGAGCTGTTGCCAAAGCTCTCTGGGGAAGTTCTGCACCTGTCATTCAAACAGGGACAGTGTCACACACACCTGTGTTCATTGGCAGGGCTGGAGCAGGAATGAGGGCACCATGCATGCCAAGAACAGTCTGGGGAGGACTCTGACCTGAAATTTTCGTGCAGAGAACAGCGGTGCTCTCACTAGTTTTAAGACAGCCCTTAACTACCTAAATGAGGGTGACACTTTCCAAGATGGCTCTGCAGAGCCAGCAGTAAGGAGACCTATTCTGCATTCACATCAGTTTCAGGGACACAGGTTTATTTTAGCCTGGTGCATAATCCTGAGGTGCAGTTCCTTGTCTTACTCACCAATTGTTCACTGCCAGGCATTCCATGGTAATTTGTACATCGAGTGGCAATCTCCCAAAGATCCTTTGTCACAGGTAAATCAGGTTATTACTGTGATACATTAACGTAACAGCTTATAAATTCCAGTTTGTATTTACTACATTAAACCATTGTGCAATAATATAGAAAAGGAACACTTTTGAGATTAAACATGCAAAAATATGATATTGCCTACTATTGCAGGGGTTTTTTTATTTCCCATATTTGCATGTTTATACAATGCTCCAGGTAAATGCTGCCCCATATATTTCTTTTAATCAATGCCATATTATCAGGGCATGCAATATAATAAACAGATCTGTTAAAGCACCAGTGATGTCTCTATTGGCAGGCTTATAAAAGAGCTCGGTGACCTTGGTTAATTAGCCATGTAATAAACCAGAACTGAAAGAGCCTATTCCCACAAACCACAGCACAGCACCCCTCCACCCCCCGCCTGCCAGAGGGGCTCTGAATGGGAAGTCAGCAGACGCTATGCAAAGTGCAGCCACTTAGCCCTAGAGCCCTTTGGAATGTATGCAAAGATTCACAAAGACATTTCCTTCCAGCCACTGATTTAAGAAACATTCTCTAAAACAAAAAGATAAGTTTTCTGAATACTTATTTTATTGGTCAGTACTGTTTAAGTTGTGTTTGGATAATTCTGTATCTTCTTGAAACCTCACGACACTTGTGTTGAAAAAAAACTTTAAAACTCTTCCATTTCAGACATGTTTTCTATGAATTCTCTGAATCGTTTTGTTGCTTATTTTAAAAAGAAAAAAAAATTCAACCCCTCTGGTAATTAATAGCTATTGAATTGAATATGTTTAATTTTTTGAGTGGAATTTATTTTGCATCCATACAGAGCAGATCTCTTAAATTGTAAACCATAATCAATAAATTATATGGAAAACAGGGTTACATGTATTTCTGTTACTCACCTGATTTCATGAAAAAGCACACCTAAAAATTTAGACCTGTATCATAAAAATAAAATTGTTGACCTTTTATCTGAGCCCAAGCAGTAAAATGGATACAAATTTTTAGCAGATTCTTTGACTTTATCCTACCAAACTCTTAAGAAATACAATCTTTTGTAAGTACAAGCAAGATTCACAGTTTTAAATTTCACCCAAATGTTAGTTCATAACAAGCATAACCACAATCAATCACAGAGCCACAAAGTTAGGCTTTTCTTCTGCAAGTGCAACAGTTTTTCTGATTGCTATAGGAGTTAGCTCTTTTTGAAGTAAACATATGTGAAGTCCATGACTGCTATCCTTTCATGGCGTGCCCCTGAGCTCTGGCAGAGCACAGAAACAAAGAAAAAAACCCAAATCCCTAGCAGAAGCTAACATTGTTTTTCAGCTGTCACTTCCATACAGGATAGGGATTTTCAATTCTCAAAAACAAAAACAAAAACAAAAACAAAAACAAAAACAAGCAAAATCAGCATCAGCTATTTCTTTAAATAAACTCTTTTTTTTTTCTCCAGAATGCTTTTTATTTTCCTAGTGGACTTGAAATTTGTGGTATTCCAATGCAGTGAAACTAATGAATATCACTCTGGTTTTAAAGCCTATACAGCTGTTCATCCATTCAGGATTGTTTTAGCTGCAGTCGTTTCTTTCAGGACTGCAGATCACAGTCAATTAACATGAACAGAGTTTCACTGGCTCTGCCAAAGAGTCCCCACTATTCTGGGGAAGTTTCAGAATATCAAAGGCAACAACATCTTCAACAAATCTGAGATTACAGCTAGTTGATAGCAGAGTATCCAACAGGAACCTTTTTTCCCTTGATATTATTTTTTGTTGGATCCCAGAGTGAAGTGGGAGATGTATTTTAGGCAAAGCATATTTTTTAACTCATTCTCTGAGTTTTCTAATGTGATCTAAGAGATGTCTGGAATGTATCTGAAGGCTCAGGAAGCTGCACAACTGCATGGCTCAGCAGCTCATTTAACAGACAATGTGTGTGTGTGTTTGTTCACATTCATAAAATTGAAATTTTTATCCACGTTCTATAAATACAAATGTTAGTACTCACACAAGACTGTGAGCAATGCCAATGAATTCCAATAAGACTGCATAAACAGCTCAGCATCAGACACTGCAGCTGAATTTTCCAGTCAGTATCCATCTCCAAGGGTGACCACAGGGATACCAAAAAAGCTAAACTGAATTGGGAGAGGGGTAAGTATACATGCAGATAAAAGGGGCCATTATAATTTAAGGTGAAGTTGCAGAAAATAACAGCAAGCACACAAAAGAGAAGAGAACAGGGAACTGTGAGTTGGTTGCTCTCAGATCTGGATATCGTACACACTTCTGCAAGACAAACCTATGGGACCCTTCCCAGAAACAAAGATGGGTACAGGTTTATGACTTGGTAGAACTGGGACTCTCACTATTTAAAACTGTTACACTGCATAAAGTTTCTTGTTGGTATGGCAATCCCACTGAGAAGACTCAGTAGGCACTGAAAATACAGGTGTGTACTGTAATCTCCTCTGGAGGCTCCTCTGGCAGCCTCTGCTCCTACCACATCTCACATGCCAGTGCAACCAGACTGAGGGCTGAGGACAGGAGTGGTACATCCTCAGCCTGTGATTTGGGGCATAGGGACCTGGGCTGGAGGTGTCCCAGATCAGTCCAGCTGCATGAACAGGGAAATCCCAAGGGCAGCTCTCCAGAGGCCGACTCACTTCCCATAGACAATTGCCACTGCTGCACAATCACACACCCAGCAGCTCACTTTCCTGACTGCCAAAAGCGTGTGCTCCAGAGGAGAAAAGTTTGGAAATACCAGCTGCTGCTGCTGCTCTCTGATTTCCAGCTGCTTGAGGCCTGCAGTTGCTAAGGCTGGAGGAGGATGCCCTCCTCTGGCTACGCGCGTTCCCTTTTCACCAAGCCTCGGAGCCTGAAGAGAAATCACTTTGAACACTGAGGCGGGGAGCTGGAGGCAATTACTTGTGATTGATAGCACTAAATATGAAACCGCATGTACCTCATCCATGAAGCATGGAATCAGCAGCATATTGTTAGTGGGGGAGATGAATGGGGCTTGAGATAACCTTGGCAAATTAGGCATATGTTAGCATTAAGCTTTGTCAGTAAGCAGGCTATAAATTACAGACATATTGTAACTCCATAAACTCATCTAATGAATTGAATGACAGTGGTAATTTAAGGCAGAATGGAACTGTTTAACCCTTTTAAGAATTTAGCTTTATTTCTATATTACACAACAATCCAAACTGTACTAAAAGGTTGGTATTTCATATATACTGCAAAATACCGTAACGGTAACAGGGAAACAATTATTCCATGTCTCATGTATGTTTTAACAAACAGCTGGCAATCTGCAAATTATTTCACTTGTAAGTTGGTTTAAAAAGAATGGGAAAAGAATGGAATAGCTGGGGTGAGTTTCTTGAACGTTCCCGTACTTTGTCATTATTTTTCCATATGATCAAGCTAAATATATTGAAGCTATAGGACACAGCATGCTGTCATTTCTGGACTACTATTGAACTCCTCAGGAGGTGTTATAAGACACAAGGCTAAAGGGCAGGTGACTTTAGTCATAAGAGAAGTGCAGTAATCCCCTCAAAATGCATGGCCTGCAGTGTCTTATTGCTATTCTGAAATGGCAGTTATAAATAAATATAAGAGGAGAAAGTCAGTCTCCTGCATTTACCGGCTGCTATTGACAGACTTATGCCATCAGTGACAGCTAATCCAGGTTTCTGAAGCCATTTTCCATCTTACTGTGTATTTCAGACAAAGTAATACTTGAAAATCACTGGCACACCAATGGCACAAAAGGGCTTAAAATCTAAACCAGAAAATTTACTACAATATTTTATTAATTAAAATGTGTTGATATAATAAAAAATACTTTTACTTTTATTCAGTAGAGCAACTGAAGAAATGAGCATATAAATTATGCCATAGCTTTAGTCCACTTCTGAGGAAATTTTAGGAAAGCATGTTTCTTCACACACTTAAGGCAATTGATCTTGGCACTCATACAAATCATGGGAAAATTTCTTATCAGACCTTTGTAGAATATTTGCTTGTATGCCCATTTTTCCCTTTAAGAAAGACACAGTATATGAATCACACAGGGACAGTCCTGTGAGATGTAAGGGTGGAAGGGACCCTGGGTGGATGGGATGGTAAGCAGAAAGTGAAATCCTGAACACATGTAATTTTATATTATGTAAATGAGCAATACATCCCATGCTCACCCAAGACAATAAAGACATATAAGAATTAAAATCATAGACTTAGTGATAATTTGATGTGTAAAAAGGAGGAAAAAGTATAGTTACAGATATTTATTGTGTGTTTGCAGTTAACACATATTTCTGTTTAGAAAAGGATTCTGTTTACCCCAGCCTGAGGAAACACAGGCGTTTTGCTAGTCCTGCTTTGGCTAATGAAGGAACAAAGCCTCCATAGGACTTACCTGGAGTTTTGCAAGGAGTCTGCAGAAAAGCCAGGAGGAGACCCAGCCCTCATCAGTCCCCTTCTTTTAACACACTGGTGTCGACACCATGCCTGGAAATATGTCTGAGATCAAAGAGAAGCTTACTGTTGTCAAGAGCCACAACAGAGTAAATTCAGGAGTGCTTGCATGACATGGGAAATTCACAGCCCAGGCATGGAAGGAAAGAAGCTCTTTCACACTTTTGCATTTTCTGTTGAGCAATGTTGTGTTTTACAATTGTTGTATATTGGTGAAACTTTGTGAATGCTTAAATAATGACATAGTGAGAGTTCTGTAGAGTTTTTTGGTCCAAATCTGACCTCTGAATAAAATTGGTTCTTCATTCCAGAAAAGATTACTGTGACCTTTACTACTCCATTTTCCTAATGGTTTCTTCACTACAATAACAAAATTGAATGACTATCTCAGCCATCTCTAATATTTGGAATTAAATTTACCTAGTGCAAATCAATAAAGTAGAAATCAAAACTAAAAGCCTGGGATTATTTTAGCAATACTCTGTGTGTAATACAACTTTGCATTTAACCTCTGGACTAAATGGTGACTCCATAACTAGGTCAGTCACTGAGCACATGCTTTACATATTTCAGTGGAATCAAACTGTTCAGATCAGCAATGATTAATGAAAAGATCTGCCAAAAGTGATTTAGAGAAAAGATGTCTACTCAGTCCTTTGTTGTTAGGCCATCAAGACAGAAGATGTGCTTCAGGTACATATGAAATGGTCCTTTGCATGGAAAATAGGGTGATTTTTTGTTGTTTTGGCTGCATGATGATTACATGGCTTGGTTCTTGTGGGGGCACATGCATGGGGGAAGGAATCCCCATCCCAGCACTGCCAACAGAATGTAGGTTAGGACTGCAGTCATTTCCTCCTGTTCTGGCTGTGGGAATCTCAGAGCTGTGGACTCAGGTCTCCTAAGGCCAGCCAGCTTCTCAGCAGCGCTCACAGTCTGCACAGGGAACACCCTGTTCCCAGGGCTGACACCCTGGAGCTCTTTATCCACAGACCTTGGTAAGACCAGCAAGTGTTGGTGTAGGACAAATTGAAATAGTTTGCCCCAAAATCGTCAGCAGGGAAGAAATTTCACTGATGATTAAGCCCCACCTTCCCAAGCTCAGGTCCCTGTCTCTGCTGGACCACAAGGCTGCTGTGCTGTGATGCTGCAGGATCACACAGACAAGCAGAGCTGTCATGCAGCCTGTGGCACCAGCACTCCCTGTCCCACCACTCCTTCCCAGTGGTAAGAGAGCCCCATTTACCTTAAGATAATTGGAGTCAGGCCCAGCTGAGGGACTCCAGGACATGCTGGCAGGTGCCACTTATGTTTCCTCAGCAACCTGTTGAAAGGAACCAGTCTGACATAGCCATCCTCAGCCTAAGAGGAAAGTGGATTGGTAGACATTCATTGGGATCCAGGGTACGCAGTCCCTCCAAGAGAGGTGATGCTGTGACTCCCACATGCACCTCCCCAGCAGCAGCACACTCTGCAGCCCAGGCAGAGGGACAGGCAGGAGCAGAGATGTGTTCACCCTGCCACGGTGCTGCAGGGCACCACACAAAATCTGTCTGCTCACCAGCCTGGGCTGTTTGTCTCCAGCTGCTGGTGCTGGCTCTGCGCTGGCTCCTCAGCAGCACAGCACAGAGGGAGAAAGCATCTGTGCTTTCCCTGCAGCTGGGAGCCTCTCAAGGACTCTCATCAGCTCACAGGGGCTGGGATTGCTCCTTAGGCTGGGCAGATAATGGGTAACCAGCTTCATACAGGTCTCTCCCCACTACAGCACCAGTGTAATTAGTCAGTGTTCTGCTGGAGGTAAATATTAATTAACTGAGATGAACCTTCTTTTTACCTTAAGATTTCAATTTAATTTTTATTCCTGCATCTAGGATACATGTCATACAAGAATAACACATTAATGCATTAAAATTGAAAATTAGTGGAGACGATGAAAGGATGAGAGGTATAATTAACTTTCAGATAACATACAAGTGCAAGTAGGCAGTATGATAATATGCATAACAAATAATAATAATAATATCACTGCTTAAGGTAAAACCACCTATTTTAACAATGGACACAATTAAGATGATTTCTCAACATGTTTTTTGGAAGTGTCTGTTCATTGCAGCCTCGCCTGAGCCAGCCTCTACATAAATGCTCACATGTTCTTAAGTGCCAGTGTAACTATGGCCTGTGCTGTGTCAGGGGTAAGACCTAAGCACAGTGACCTCCTTCATCCCACCACCTTCACTTTGATATTCCCTGGGAGCACAGCTCAGGAAACCGGTTTGAAAGGAAGCCACAGCTTTTGGATGAAACTTATTCTGGCTTTAGGACCCTGTCTTACTTTAATCAAAACCACAAAAAATATTTTTTGCAGATATGGTGATCTGCGGTGATCACCTTAAGCCCTCAGTAGAAATGTTTGGAAGTTCTGGATGAAAATACCGTTTTCCCAAGCCACACTGTAGTGTTATTTTCTAAGCATAGTTAGACGAGGTGTAAATCCCCTGGAAATCCCAGCACATCCCTACTCCGGCTGCCTTCCTGCAGATGGCAGCCTAAGGTGGCTGAGCTTGGCTCTTGCCTCGCAGTGCTGATCATCAGTGGGAAGTTAAACCTGGGTCATTCATACAACTTCCTAAAATCTTTCTTGCATCCAGTTTAGGAGTCCAGTTGTGGCCGAGGTGACATTTTCTGCATGGACTCGTGGTCCCTGCTGACTTTGGTGAGCTCACGTTTCCAAGCTGTTTCATTCAGTGAATAGCAGAGTTAAACCAAAACTGAAAAGGCATGTTCTGAAGAGGGGAAACAACCTGTCAATCTTTGATAAGATAGATTTTAGATTACAAAGAGAGAAACCCTCTAATTCAAAGTTCATGTGAGTTAAGATTAGTAAACCATAAAAAAGAACAATATTAAGTAAGTGTTTTTATAATTTGAAAGTGCTTCACAGTCATGAATTAATTAGCTGTTATATGAGCTAAAACATTGTATGTAAAAATGTTCCCAGATTTAATTGGGGCTCAGATGCCATTAAAAGGCAGACCACAGATAATGTAGCTTGCAACTGACCCCATAGAAGCTTTGAGGGCATTAAAGGGGTCACATTCATTCCCATGGGGAAGGAAAAAGAAGGGAAGGAGAAGGGAGAATGGATTGAAAGCAACAGCTCTTCTGAGCATCTCAACCAATTTTCAGCATTTATTTTCAAGGAGACAAGTGAAAAAAATATTGCAATTGTTCCTGCAAAACTCAGGAAACAATGATTCATTAATTAAATTAGGGATTGGAGTTCTTGAAACAGCCTGTGAAGAATGAAAAGTTGGTCTGATGGATGACATTAAACGTCAGATAATCAGGATCACTTTTGACAGAACAGAGGTTTAGCAAAGAAACCTAAAGTTTATAAAGAACACTGCAGTAGCTTCTGGAAATATCTGCATTTCAGTAGATTTTCTTAGTAAAGCAGATAAGGACACAGCTCTATCAGCAAAGGCAATTTTAAAATTCATAAAAATTAATCTTCAAGATTGTTTTAATCTCACTCCATTAAAACACTTCCTATAACAACATACTGTACTTTACCACACTTTTTCTTTTGTCTCAAAATATTGCCCTTTCAGACATAAATTGTTAGCCAAAACTCATAGTCTTGAAGGTTTCTTTCCACTGTGGTCAGAACATGACTGTATTTCACCTGAGGTTCTGACTTCACCTACTGAGCCATACCCATGAGATCCAGCCAATGCAAAGTATTTTATTTATTCTGGGCAGAAACCACATCCAGAATCTGATCCGAAATCACTGTGGTAGGGGAAATATCAAGATCCTGTTCTCGGCTGAAAAGTTTTAATTGAACAAAGATTTTAGGCCAACCCCGAAAAAGTGTTCTACACCAAAGTCTTGAGATGTGAACACAAGGATCTGTCCAGCAATGCTGTCAGTGCACCTTCACAGGATTTTCTCAGGTTCAGCACTCACTTCAGATGGCTGTCCCCTTCACAAGCACATGGTCCTTTGGGTGATTTCCTCACTTCACCAAAAGCAACAAGAATATTTCCACCTTCTTCAGTGAATTCCCCTTTTCAATTAAAAATTAATTATATTGTGTATGACTAAATGTCCCTATACTGAATTTATCAAGATCTCCCTTAGTTTTCCATCAGACTTTTAAACCATCTTACCAAATAGTTTTAGGAGGAAGTTCCTTTTAGTCTTCAGTGCTGTGTATTGAAAAAGTGATCTTTAAAATGGTGAAAAAAGTAAGCTAAATGACTAGTAATCATTAAATACTCTAACTACATGTTGTCATGTGAACCATAGGGTGTAACAGCACTTTTCTTTGCCATACAATGGGGCTGTCCCATGTTTATATGTTGTGTAAACAAGTTGCATACTCTTGTGTCCACAGACTGCTTCTTCTGTCTTCCATGTCCTGTGCATTTTCACCTCCACTTGCCCTGCCAGCAGCACTACAGCTCACCCCAAGAAGGCATTGCTGTTTATGAGTATAAATGGGTAATACAAGAAGGGAAGTGAATTTTCTGGCCTCAGAGTAGTTGGTGGTAACAGTAAATAATTAAATAGTGGAGATTTTGCTTAATTGCAGCCTTCCTCATACAAGGCAAGATCTGAAATATGGGCAGAGGAGATGAACTCTGTGTTGTCTTTGTGGGTGCTGCTAAGTTTGCATGGATACTGCAGCCCTACCTCCCAATACTCCTCCAGACAGGTTATGGGCTCCTGGATCTGTTTCTGTACAGATACACTGATACTTCCCTTCTTGGCAGCATTCCTGGGACTGGCCTGTCCTGTCCCCACAAAACCCCAGCTAAGGTAGGTTACCTCCACAGTCAGATTGCTCTGCTAGCATGCTGAGTTAGTCCACCACCAGCCTTCTATGTTTCACTCTTTGCTAGAAGGATGGAGAGGACTATGTGTTTCACTTCTATATTATGTGTTCTCACATATTTTAAAAAACTTTATGGAAAGCTGATAAAAGCTCAAAGGTACCACCTTATAGCTTGGTGCCTTCCAAAAATATATATAAAATTAGTTAATATAGGTTATTAAGAACAAAACTGAAAAAACGTTATTATTACCTGGCTAATTTGCCCTAGTGACACTTTACAAATCGTCGTACAAGACAAAAGGAGAAAGGACAATTGCATAAACTGCACAAAGATGAGAAATAGAAAGTAAAAAAGCCAACAACAATATATCACAAACAGTTCAGTAAATAATAGTGCAATTTTCCTAGCTAATAGAATGGTTTAACACCTGAATACACTCACACGCCTGATTAAACACTAACAACGTAAACCCATGAAAGAAGATTATAAGTTGTAATATCTCTTTGCAAATAATAGCATATTAGCCACCGTTGCATACTTCTCCAATTACATCCCTTTCATTCTTTTCATCTGGAAAACAGTTCACATTATAATAGTCAGCATCATTTGTGTTTTAAAACAAGCTATTACTTTGCATGAGGTGTATAATGCCAAATTGCAGGTCTCTTTCTCCATATATCTAAGGATACTCTCAAAGTTAATAAAATCAGTAATTGGCAAAGCAAGTTATCTTTAACTTGGCTTTCTATGAAAAGAATGTTTAAAGTTCAACAAACACTTATTTCTTGTCACACTGGACACTTTTTCCCAGCTTTCTTTCCTTATCAGAGGTTGCCAGGAGCATGGATTGTACCTAACAGCAGCATGCCCACATTTACCAAAATTCATGACCCTACCCACATCCACAGCCATACAGCTGTGTTTGACTGCTGCTCAGTTGACTTGAAACAAGTGTGGGTGTCTTGAAAAGAAATGTGGAAGGCAGAACCTCTGGTTTCAGTCACAACAATCTCAGTTCACCACCTTCTCTAATCAATCACTTTCATCCCTTTCTATTTTCCATGCACCTCCAGCTACGCAATTCACTGCCTCTTCTAGCTTGGACATTCAGCCACTGTAGTTTACTGACCTTCAGCCCTGCCCTTCTGCTTGAATTATTTAGAAATCCCTGGCTGGTTTGAAAATCCTCCAAGTCAGGCAAGAGAAGAGAACTCCTGGAGATTTAAGGGAGTAAAAAGCTTTCCAACCCAATGGCAGAACACTGGAAAAGTTCAACACAGTGCACTGTAGCATTTTTATTGCTGAAGCTCTTAAAGGACAGGATAAACAAAAATTTCTCAGGAACAGTTTGAGTATGCTCCATTCTTTTTTTAATGCACCAGGTGAGACTCCATCACCTGCTGCATTTGCATGATTCCTTTAGAACACAAAGCTCTGTGGTAAATAAAGCCTGGGGTTGAGCCAGTTTGGCAACTTATGTGCTTCAGAGGGTGTTCAAAACGAGGAGGAAAATCAGCCCAGTGTTTTTAAAGCATGATGTTTGAACAGAGGTGATACTCATTCAGAAAAGGTAGCCTAGATGGATGCATCTGGTAAGAAAAACCCAGGACAGTAGTTTTCAGATAATTACATTCTCTTTTCTTCCTAATTTTTCATTCCAGCTGTTGAGGCACATAAAATGGTGGTTACTATTTATTCATCATAGAGGCAAGACTGCATTTTAAGATTTTCCATGATCTTCTAAACCATCAAGTACTGGCTATTTACTAA
Source organism: Parus major (assembly GCF_001522545.3). NCBI lineage: Eukaryota > Metazoa > Chordata > Aves > Passeriformes > Paridae > Parus > Parus major. The sequence continues at coordinate 25,075,768 of NC_031768.1, forward strand.
GACAGACCAAGGAAATTTTGGACCTGTCTTCATGACTGATACAGCTAATTCTAAATTTCCTATCAAGAAAGTTCAAATTGGTTAAAATTTTTCCTTTTGCTTCTTTGACTACTAGAAGGTAACAATTTCCACAGTCTTTTCAGTCAATCTACCCAATATGACCATGGGTTTCACAATAATGTATTTTTAAACTGCTCCTATGGCTGAGGCATAATCAGAAATTATAGGAATTATAAATAGCAGATAGCACCCTACACCTCTCTTACCAAAAACCATTTTGTGTGCTAAAAAGCTTTATAGGAGTAAGCTCTCTTGGAGATAAAGCCAAGGGGAAAAAAAAAAAAAAAAAAGGAAAAAAAAGAAAAAAAGAAAAAAGTAAATGTAAATGCTGGCAAATACACAAGTGAATTTAGCACATTTTGGTGGCATGCAAAAAGGAATTTAATCTGGCTCTAGTCCAGTTCTATCACCTCTACAGAAGTGAGGATGACAGATTAGTTAGATTTTCCCCACTCTTATTTTGCATTCCTTTTTTCTCGTGCAGAACTATGGGTCTGTAGAGATACAGAGTTAGAATTGAAAAGCAGGTAAAACAAATTGAAGACAAAAAACCCCAACTGAATAAGTAGGGGAACCTGGTGTAACCTCACACCCAGCACACATCTCAAGAGTAACAACAACGGGTAACTGAGAGCTGGCACTGACAGAAAGCTCATCTGCCACAAACTTTTAAGTGCTCTAGATTCAGTATCAAGGCAGTTGATGTAAAGAAGACTGAGGGGAGACCTCATCACATTCTATAGCTTCCTCATGAGGGGAAGAAGAGGAGCAAGAACTCACCTCTTCACTCTGGTGACCAGTGAGAGGAACCAAGGGAACAGCCTGAAGCTGAGTCAGGGGAGCTTTAGGCTGGATATCAGGAAAAGGTTCTTCACCCAGAGGGTGGTTGTACATGGGAATGGGCTCTTCAGGGATTTGGTCACAGCACCAAGCCTGACAGAGTTCAGGAAGTGTTTGAATGATGCTCTCAGGTGTGAGTGTGACTCTCAGGGAGTCCTGTGCAGGGTCAGGAGTTGGACTTCAGTGCTCCTTGTGGGTCCCTTACAATTCAGGATGCTCTATGGTACTATTATTCTACAATTGCATGAATATTGGCTGTGAATTTAGGAAATGAACAGTTTAAAAAACTGTTTATGACTTGAGCACAGGAAAGGCCACAATGTGTACCTGTCTGTATAGCTTTATATAGCCATATGAAGCACTTCGTTGTCTTGACCATTATCAGCAATTTCTAGTTTTTTGATTTGCACTAATTAGTAGTCAATGACATAGATAAGATGTGTGTTCACAACTTCCACAGGAAAAAATCACCAGGAGGTTGTTAAATAACAGCAGTGGAAAGGTTAAACTGCTCTCTTAGGGCAAGTCTGTACCCTAGAGGAAATAATTTCCTACACAGGTCTAGTAAAACACTGCTGTCTCAAGCACCAGTATTTAAGACCTGTTCAAAGCATATTGTTGTGGTCATGGCTCCAATGGCTTCTGATGTTGCAACTAAAGTTTTCCTCTACCTAAAAATTAACTTTAAGAGATACATCTTTGAGAAGCACATCTTTTTGTTCTTGCCTCTTTGCTGCACTCACTTGCACTTGTGCCAGAATTGCTGGCAGCCTGGATAGACTCCAAGGCAGATGACTGAAATGACCTGCATTGAAAATAAAAAATAAATGAAAACATACCAGCCCCGTGATCTTTGTCAGGACTCTGTGGAGGGAACAGCTAGAACACTTGCTTCACCACAAATAAAGCAGAACCACAAAGCTACCAAAGTTTGCACTTGAAGCTGGAGCAAGCACTATCCACACTTGGTACTGGGGAAATAGAAATGCCAGTAAGAATAATGCTCCCAGCTGGACCCTTAATAATCTTTGAAAAACAATGACATTGAGGCATGGGATCAGAAGGACCAAATACTAACCAAATTGAAAAGTAGAAGCAAGCTGGAAGGTATATTCTAGAGGTATACTTGGAACCCAACCAAAGCATATGCCTCTGCAGAAGGAAAAAAAAAAAAAAAAGGAAAAAATAAAATGAAGAGGAAAAACAGAAAGAGAAAGAGTTGTTTTGTCTGGAAAAGTTGTTTCATGGGAGTTACCCTGGGTAGGTGTCACAGGAAGAGTCAGGAAGCAGATCCAGGTTGTGTCTGAACTGAACCACTCAAAGTCAGCTCATTAAAACAGAAAGCCTCCTGGCATGTTGGCAACTTCAGTTTTATTCAACTGAATAAATTATTATTCACATTATTTGGTGTAATGACCTAAAAAAGGAAATACACGTATGTACACTTTATATTCCATAGATGTATGGTGTGCCTCCCTTCTCTGGAGGCAGATACCTGGGGAAAGCAGCAGGGTAAAACCATAAGCAGTCACCGAGGGTTGGAGCACCACTTCAAGCAGCTCAGATCTCTTGACATGAATGGGGGCAGTCACACACTAGAACAGTGTCTTGCACAGACAGATGCTGTGGTCCAGCCTACCAACCCTTCCACCAACCCCACTCTCTGCAGCTGTCATATGCCACATCAGATCCCTGCAGTTGCACAAGTCTTCACCTCCTTTCTGATCACTTTTTAATAATGTTTTTCTCTCGGCTACATATTCCTGCCCTCTGTTTAAGCCCCTGCACTGTGGTGGGGCGGCTGGCAGGGCTGTATTTCAGGAGTCCTTTCTGCAGAGCCCCTTGTCCCCGCGGTCCCTGCTCAGGGATGCTCGGGAGCATCGGCTGGAGGTGGGGATGGGGTGGTCAGGGCACAGCACCCCTCTGGGTGTTGGGAAACACGGGTGTGTTACAGCATGGGCTGCCTGCCTCGCACTGCCTCTGCTGTAATTACGGGGAAGGCGTGGAGGGAAAGCAGGGCTCGTGTGATGCAGCTGTATCCGCTCTTAATCCTTCATTAATGCCTCATCAAAAGAGTACTGTACTTTTCATTTGTTTCGTTTGCAGAAGGTCAGCATACTTGGAAGCTATTGTCGTACAGCACTGCAGACTTTTTACATATTTCTCTGGTATTGTTCCAAGCTATTGTATACGCAAATGAGTCGATTGATATGCAGATTGTCTATCATTAAAACCGTTTCAAAATCAGCTTTGTTGTGGGTTTATCGTAGAGCTTGCATACCCTTCCTGAATGTAATGTGTGGTTCTGCATTGGTGCCGTGAGGTGGTTGTGGAACCTCACATGGGACCAGTCCTCCTTTTCATATCGGCAGAACTTGCAGTGAAATCGTGGGAAATTTTCCCTGGGAGCAAGTGTGTGAGCTGAATCCCTCTGCTCTCCTCACCCTCCCTCTGCAAACCACACAGGCTACGTGGCCATATCGGTGCTTGTGCTTTCCCCTCGCCTCCTCCTTTTGCTGGGCTGTATTTGTGTGACTGTGTGAGTTCCTAAAGCCTGCAAAACTTTTTCCTTGTCTCCTGGGCAGCCGTGTCAGCCCCAGATCTGGTCCAGCCATTCCAACAGGCAGCACAACTCTGCAGCCACCAGCACTGCCTGCGCTAGCTCCTGCCTTGCTGCCCATGGCACTGAACCCTCCCCATCAGCCCAGCACATCCAAACCTCACACACACACAGGACACAATCCTCTGCTTTGTTTTTACAGCCTTGAGAAACAGTGATTCAGAAAATAAAGGCCAGTTGCCTTTTCTATCACCTTCACACAGATATTTAATGTTTCCTCTGTGGTTTTTACCAGGTTCTTACACTGATATCACAAGGTCTTGGTGGAGAACCTGGATTCACTTGTCCACAAAAATTATTTTAATTACTTTTATGTGAAAAAAATTAAGTAAGAATTTTTATTCACAGCTGCCTTGTGTCAAGTGGCATAAAAGTCTTCTGTCTTTAACAAGGGAAATGTAATCATAACAAGAAAAATATAAAGGTTAAAATTAAAAGCTACATTTTATAAAATAATTCAATGACAGAAAATGTTAATTTTAACAACTAGAAATATATCAGGAGATTTAGAAGAACAAATAATGTAGATGTGCAATTCTTACCAGAAGTGGAGGAGAGCTGACTTAGGGATTGTCTGTACAAACCCAGTATTTACAAGGTTATGAGACCTCATAAAATGCAGCTGAAGGAGCTGGAAATGTTGGTTATCCTCAATGCAAAACTGCTTTCTATCATCTTTGAAAGATCATGCTGATCACAGTGCTAAACAAGTAGGAAAGCTCTAATTTCTGGTCATCTACCAAAGAAAAATCTGGGAAACTACACACCAGTCAAGCTCACACTTTTCCCAGGAAAAGCTGTGTATTGAGCCCTCATGGAAGGTATGCCCAAGAAAATTAGGGTCAAGAAGGTGACTAAGACAAATCATATTGGATGATAGCCTTTTATGATTAAACAATTTGCTTGATAGATAAGGGGAGAACTGTGGAGAAAGCACTACCTTGATTTTAGCAAGGCATTTGACAGCATCTCCTAAAAAATCCTTGTTGACAAGCAGGAACGTTTTAGTGAGCATGGAATTACAGCAGTTCTTCTTGACTACTGAAACCTGCTGCCAACAAGACATATTTTTCCATCTTGGTTTCCAAAGACCAATGCTAAAATAATAATCATGAAGAAATTTTCCATTAGTTTCAATGATTTCTTTATTTCAAGATGTACAGATGCAAGTCAGATACTCATGTCAAGATTTGTCAATGGTCTTTTTTTCTATCACGTCTGATGAAATCTGTTAAAATCAATTCCCGGTCTAGACCTATTAAAACATTGGCTCTTAGCTGCAGAGACCACCTCCCTCACTCATCAGCATCTGCAGGAGAGATGCCACTGTTTGACATCACTGTTTGTGGCACAGGTGATGGCTAGAGTGCCCTTGGGAATATTTTGTTAATGTCCATTTGAAGGCAAAGTTCAGCTCAGTCTTGAAGCATGATTTGTGATCTACTGCAACTGTATGGACTTGTGTTATTTATTCCAGTCTGTGCTGGATTCCAGAGTAATTTGTGTTTTCTGCTCAGACTGAATACTACACAGTAGTATTGTTTAAAAGGGTACTAGCAGAAGCCACATCTTTTTTGGTCTTTTGATTTGTGTTTTAAAGCATCATTGCATAAAGGGAAATTATAATTTATATTCTGAAAGCACTCCCACCCTGGTGACAGGCAAATTTGTGCAGATAAAATAGGTTTCCAAACTAATCTTCCCAGCCAAGAAAATGGCAGTAAGATGTGCATGGACATGTGATGCCTGACATGTTAGGCACATGTCAGACACTGCACAGTGCAGTGGTCTGGTATAAAAAAGAGGAGAAAAAACAAGGGCAATCTACCGTTTCTTTCATCCCTCCCCACAGGCCTGAGATGAGAGATGTACCCACTGGTTCTCCAGGCATTTTGAACAGGGAGAATTCCTTTCTGTTGCCCACCAGCAGTGTCTATCTTCCTACGGCTCAGGGGGAAGAACTGGGCTGCCAGGAACTCAGACTAGCTCTGCCTAGTCCTAAATAAAGGCAATCACTTAGATCACTTAAGCAAGCAGCAGTAGCACCCAAACACATACAAAAGGAGGTCAATTTATGATTGTCAGTTCCAGTACAGCAGCCTAGCAACTCTGGAGCCCTGGCATAATGACAGGAACCTGTTCCCATCATTGCCTCTTGCCCATTGTAATATCACAACTCATTTCAGGTTTTCAGCTCTGTTATCTGAGGTGAGTGGTCACCAGCGAATTTACCATTCAGTAAATTTGGAATACAGTCACCTCCAAGTCCAATTCACCCCAACTTAAATACTTAAATTATTAATCTTATTTCTGTTTTCAAGTTCTTTCTGCTTGAAATATTCCTTGCTTTTCACTGGGCAGAGTAAGTATTTCACAAGGTAAATCCAGTCAAATCTACTTGCCTACTAGTAGGGGGTACAATTTGGTGATCCCAAAATGGTCCTATTATTTCTTAATTTAGTAAAATATAGCTATCCTTGTGGTGGATTTGAACTCTTGCTTTGGGGATCAGAGATGGGTCTTATTCACCTGAAAGAGAGCAAACATTTTTGTATTGTTATATGACCTCAACTGCAGAGATACTGCTGAAACTGTTGTTGTCACTGAATCATTTAGAATGCAAAGAAAAAATTCTGGTAAGGCCAGGTATGAGAATTCAGTGTGAGACACTGCACAAAAACAATGGTTTGGTGCATTAATTTTGAAATCAAATTGTGCCAAACTGGTTTGAGAATTCATCAAAAAGATCTTCAGAAAATGCTTTACAAATAAAATCTCTCTAATGAGTCTGAGCAATATTTTTCAGCTGAAATGTATTCTACAGAACAAAGAAAAGTGCAGTAATGCTGCCATTATTATTGTTGTTGTTGTTATTATTACCATTATCATCATTATTATGCTGTAGTAAAAGCAGAAGATACATAATTCCCTCATGCAGAACATCTTCAGTAGGAAACCTACAATTCTGAGTTTGTAGGTAGAAGACTAGGGAGAGACAGGCAGAAACATTTATTGGACAGAGGGATGAGGAGCCCAGAGATTTCTTCTTTAATACTCCTTCTTTTTACTCATAGAGATACAGTTTGAAGCTGATTTTTGGATGCCAAAGGAGTATGTTGTGTGGGGTATCAGTGGAGGGGGCTGGCAGCAGGGGGGCTGCAGGGGGGACATTTGTGCTTTGGGTCTGTGCTGTAGCAAACCATTAAGGCTAGTAATTCTCATTGAGAAACACACCAACCCAGGAAATGAGTAGTAAAAGGTCTCTCTCATTTCTTTAATTTTTAAAAGGTGTCAAAAAGTGGAGAGAAGGCAGTATGAAAACGACAGAGGGCACGGAAATTAACAAGGAAGGACAGATGTGGAAGGAAGAAGGAATTAACACTAAAGTGGAAAGGAGGGAACATGTTACTGTAGTCTCTGCATTTGCAAAGCAAGAGTAGTGCTGTGTTAAAGGAATGGATATTCTAACAAACTAGATAGAAAAAGAGAGAGCCTTTCTTGTTTAAAACTGTTAAAAAATGCTTAGGGGCCAAATGCCAGCCAAAGGTAACCATGGCTTTGTGTTGTCCTGTGTAAAGACAAGCACAGAAGAAGAGAAACGTATCCTTTAGGCTGATGTTGGCACTGGAATATATCCGTGTACACTGCCCATGGAAGAAGGTTTTTTGACAATTGTGATGTGCAACCATGAAAGCAAGTCAATGGCAGATGAGTCTTCTGGTGAGGTCAGTGGGAAGAAAGAGCATTCACTGCTGTGAGAGCCAAGCTCACAGAATCACAGAATGCCTCAAGTTGGAAGGGACCCATAAGGATCATCAAGTCCAAGTCTCTGCTACTCATAGGACTACTTAAAACTCTAACATATGTCTAAAGCATCCTCTGTATGCTGTTTGAATTCTGAGTCCACTGAGGGAAGATCCTTTAACACAACAGTAGCAATCGGATGGATGCACCAACAAGCTCTTTCAAGGTCTGTCCTCCAGCATCCTCCAAGTCCAGATGATAAGGTTCCCTTTGGGATAGCAGCTTTGAGCCCAGACCTGCACTCCAGAGCTCAGACTGCATGTGCAGAGATTAAAAAAAAAAAAAAAGTTAAATACAACTGCAAATTTAAATCATTAGCAAAACTTGGCAAGCATCCCTTGAATGTTGAAATTACAGCTCTCCAAATCAGTTTCCATTAAAGGCCCAGTTCCACACTGTGTAGCAGGAAAGCTCTGAGCATCTGACATATGCTAGAGGAATGTAGGAAGACAGCAGTGACATCCCTCTGGTTTGATCCTCTCTGTAATTGTGGATAGGCTGCAAGGACAAGAAGGAATGTGGCTGCATCACTGAATCAGATAATTAAAACAACCTAAACTGCCACAGCCATAAAAGTGGTTCTAGAGACAGTCTACAGAGATACTCCACAGTATAGTAATTTGCAATGACTTGGAGGTTCCCTTTGTTGCTACTGAAATCAAGAAAATGTTGCTGTTGCAGGATTTTCACTCATTCAGACACTTAACAAAGTGAAAAAGAAAACTTCCTGTCAATGTCAAGACAGGTTACCCAAGATTACACAACAATGTTAAACACTGTGGGATTATCAGCAATGCAGGGTCTTCCCCTTTAACATACAGATTGCATGATTCCCTCCAGACAGGAGGAACACAAAGGCTGCAGATATGTATGAAAACACCACATTACGGTCTCTGGTTTCGTGTTGGTTGGGGCAGTGTAGGCTTCACTTCAGTAGTTACTTCAGTGATGGAGAAAACAGCTGGTCCCCTCTCCACCACACATAATTCTCTATTAGATGGTTGATATTAGCAATTAAGTGCTTGCAGTCACAAGATCCACCACTGAATTTTGGAGTATGGCATTAGCTGGTAACAATACTGAGATCTTTGATGTAATTTTAATTGGCCTCAACTCATATCAGTGGGTATCACAGAATTTAAAAGGATGGAGAAGTCCCCTCAGACCATTGGGTCCAACTATTGACCTTTTCTGAAACATGTTTTCTCTTATAGAGGAAGAATATTACCTGCCTATAAAAGAAAAGAAAATCAGAATAACACAGACAAAACTCAGGAATATAAGCAAAAACAGGATGTGACTACCATACAAAATACAAATCTCAACAATAGCTGCAGTCAACTATCCATGATTTCTAGGAGAGAAGTCCTAGGTAATGGTATGGATTCGGTGATTTCAGAAGAGCAGTCTGATCATGAGACACCCTACCCTAACTCAGTACCAAAAGCAAATTATAAAAAGACCAGAATTTCTGTAATTCTACTGTACCCCAAAATCATAAGCAGCTATCACAAATACCTATAATCCACATCCACTGTTCAGAAATGAAAAATTAGAAGAACCACAGTCCAGAAATGAAAACTTAGAACAACCACCTCACAATGGTGGAGTTGGTCATTTACTGGTCATGATACTAATTTAGTACTGCCAAACATGCACTACAGTCAAACAAACTGTTTAGTACAGTCAGGCAGACCAGCAGTGTAAGTTGCAGGTTCTATGACCCAGATTATTCTGGGGAAAAATACTGGGCACATTATATTGGAGCTGGGAGGAGGAGAAAAATGTCTTTGCCTCAGCTACATAATTTGTGATGTCTTGTCGGTAGATCTTTTTCAAGGGATTGGCAGCCTGCAAAGATGTTATTCTACCCCTTTTGATTCATTTAAAAGGCTTTCTCTTGAGAGTGATATATCTAATTGTCTAGAAAGAAAATGCCATCACGGCTGAATCCCCACCTTTCTTGCCCTGTATCCAGCCCCATCCCGGGACTGTCTCACTACCTGAACATTACCTCTTCTCCAGAGTTCCATTCCTCTTACACCAGCAAGTGCAATTGCAAGGTCTGTGTCCACCCCACCTGGGAAAGGCAGGTTACCCTGCAGGGCAGACCCCTGGGAAGCACTGCTTACACTGTCAGCAGGGTCTGCATGGCCAGAGGACAAACCTCTTAGTCTGGACCTGCAGGTTTGAAGCATCATCCTCATGAGTCAGAGCATGGCCTGGGAGGGGCCTCCAGGGGGTCAAACAAAGTAAGGGAAAAGTGAAAAAAATGTCACAGATGTGGTTCATTTGAGATCAAATTTAATTAACAAATTCCTTGCAACTGTAACTACAGTAAATAGTTGTTCCAAAGCCTTGTAATGGGTATGTTTGGTAGAGAGAAATGCAAACCACCTGCATTCTGAACTGAAGCCTTCTCCTTGCTTACCCTGCTCAAAAATTAATGTCTTTCTATTGCAAAAGGCAAAACAATTGTCTGAAAGACTGGGGTTTTTTTCTAAATTTGTACTTGTGGAAGATAACACATGGTTACTTTAAATATCTGACTTACTGGCTTTTTTGCAAACCAATCCAGAAACATTCCCTCCTCCAGTATCTGTATAAAAATACATAAATCTATAGCAGGAAAATAAACAAGGAAAAAGAAATAAAGTAGATCTCAATTACTTGAGATATTTTTTTACATCAGTTTTTGAAAAGAAACTCTGCCTTCTTTTGACACCATTGAGGTTTTAAGTTTAGTTCCTAGGATATTTCATAAGCAGTAAGGTCACTTCAGATCTGCTTCTACAGTTCACTCCTGTACAGTAACCACAGAATTTCCCTACTAAATGACTACTATTTGTAATACTAAACTTGAAAACAAACAAAGAAAAATTCGAAGTACCTAAGGTTGCTATAAATAGATCACAGTATTGAAAATTATGATAACTAAATGTTTTATAGAACTTCTCAACAGAAAGATTTGGTCTGAATCCAAAACTCCTGCTTATAACAAAAGTGATTTAAATAGAATAAGTATGTATTAAAAATTATTTATATTTTCTTATTAAGAAAGGAAATGGTGCTTTCCATAAACAAAAGAACATGTGATTTCTTTGACACAGATATAAGTTACAGTGGAAAAAGCTCAGAAACATTCAAATAAAACCGGTGTTTGTTTAAAAGGATGATTTAACAAGTTGATTGGATGAGGTTCAGTCAGCCCATACAGTTTGCAGCCAGCAAATTTCTGACAGATTTAAAGCCCCTATGCCAAAGGCTAGGATCACCACAGCCTCCAGAAAAGGTCACCAGTATTCTTTATTGGGGGACACTGTTACCATTAGACCTCAACATGAAGAGGTGAGCTCTTTTTGACAATGCAGCTGTTCATTTAGTGAGGCCACAGCTTAGCCAGATGAACAGTGGAATTCCTATTGATAGAAAAGGCCACAATATAATTAAAAATACACAGCTGTTACAAGTCACAACCTTGTCTTGAAAAAACACAGTCTATGAACAGCACACATTATCTGTCTGCAGGTTGAATCAGAATTCATAACTCATATAAAAACCAAAATATCCCGGATTATGAGGCCACAACTGAAAATGCACCATTTGCAATTCTCCACTGTCCTCTAAAGGCTGCTTCAGGAATTTCAGTCTCCGAGTTTGAAAAGCAAACTCTGAATCCACGTACTAGAACACAAGTCAATGGGTCCAAGAAATGTGAGAGGTTTATGAAGAGCTTCAGCTGGAGCTCTGAAAGCCATTGCAAAAGATTGATCTGACCAGGGACACAGTGACCACGTCTGTGACACGTGTGACACTGCACTGGCAGCATCAGTGCCTCTGGCAAGGTATGGGATCAGCAGGATTTCTGTTCTTCTGCATCCTGACACAGCTCATTCTGCTGGTGAGGTTTGGAAGCCAGGTGCCTGCTACAAGTAGCAATGTGCATCCAGATCAGCTTGCCAAAACTGAACCAAAAAGTTTGGTCTTGTGTGGCGCCTTCCTACCCCTTTAAAGGTGCTTTTGAGGGGTTCTTTATTTATAAAGGAGAAAAGTTAAGCTTAAAATAAGCCTGCACTTTTACAACTGTCCATTAAGTAACCCTCTAGTTCAAGCCACAAGGAGCTGTGACTTCTACACAACTATTGCTTCTGAGTCACAGTTTGCCCTTTTACAGTCTTAATCAAGGAAATGATAAAATTTATTATTTTATTTTGCTTCCTGGCTACCATTCAATTACTCTTTTTTTTTGGTAATTATTTCCTATTGTTATTAATGTCTGTTTTGATCTTTTCATTTGAAGGAGCTTTCTTTAGATTTCCAGAACATTTTGCCTTGTGAAATACTGGAACCTGTGCATATGTTCTAAGTCTGGGATAAGTCTGGATCTGATTCTGGTTTTGTCTTAAACTTTAGTTGTGTTAATAAAGTTGCAATTAGTGGAAATTATGCTTTCCTCTTTTATCAAATACCATTTTCACCCCCCATTTTAGGTTCTCTTTATGCTTCCTGTACACCACTAAATGGCGCAATTTCACTTCTTTCCATCTGATGGTTCAATTGCTTGTTTTCTAGAGAATTTTAGTTTCTTCCTTTTCTACCTATCATAATATGCTCCGTATCTTATTTTTACAGACCAGGCTGCTAAAGGAAAGCTCCCAGCTGCCTTTTTAGTTACTGTTACAAGCCCTGTCTGTAATTTCCCTCTGTTTCTTTATATTTCTCAGCAGGTTCAACAAAAGCAAGAGGTAAAACTCAGTACAAGTACCCTATTTTAAAGAGTGAATGCAGTGCCTTCTAAGAAAGCAAGGCAGAAGACTGTTCTTTACCTCCCTCTTTGTAACTTTTAGAAAAGCTTTAAAGGGTGGTGAAGTGGCCTTGAGCGGCTTTGAGAATGTTCCCATTGTAAAAGTGAGAGGCATCCTAGATGCCTGACTACCTTGTTCTTGTGGCAGGTAACTCGAATGCAAATAATTCATTTTCATTTTCTGAGGCACTGGAAGAATTCATACACGGGGTAATCACCTTGTGACAGATTTTTCCTACCATATATTTTAATATTCAAACTGATGGTAATAATCACTCCAACTGCATTTTCTGTACCTAAATGTTTAGCTAACTTAATTGCTGTTCTGATAACTTCTGAAGGAAAACATTTAACATAAATTGCTCCACAAAGAGCTAAAGTAAATTAACTGTGCAGTGATAGAAATTTCACCTCCTACACTCCTCAGATTTTTCTTGCTATTTTTTTCTTTCTCCACTATTTCCTGAGTGTCTCTTTGACCATCATTTGATGCCTTTCAGGATTCCTGCTACTCTCTCTTCTCTCCTTTTGTGAATGAGTATCCACCAGTTTGGTTTCTTTAACTCTCCTGACCTCTGTATTCTCTCTGATCCTATACAACTCTGGTCAGCTTTGGCTTTTCCCCTGCACTTGAGTCTCTATTTCCACTCATGCAGCACTTAGGTTTTAGTCTAATACTATGAAAGAATGTACAGTACTGGGTTGTCAGAGTGTATTAGCAAAAAAAGATAACTTTGAAACAAAAAGAAAATAAATACTGACTGAGGTACCTTTGCTGCTCTTCTGGTAAAAGAGAGTAAGCATCAAGTTAATCCTTATGAGTGACTTTCACCCCCTAAGGACTGCATTGCACCAAGCTACCAAAAACAGTTAAAATACTACATCAGGGAGCCTGTTATTTTAGGGAGTCTGAGTGATCCCTATGTTAAAGTCATAGTATTCCTTGTCAACATAAAAATAATATGTTTTCATTATATTTTAAAATTGTGGTTCAGCAAGCCCTCAGAATGATATATGTTTAATCAATGTCAGCAGAAACTTTTCATTCTGAACAATTACAGATTAAGAAAGAGAGTATTTTACTTGTAACTGTTTATTATTATCCTTGGCATTGTAAGTAATCTTGTTTTGTTAAACAGGGTAGAGCAGGCTATGGTTATAATGCCTTTGTAGAAATCAGACAGAATTTCCTCTGGCCTCTGAAACAGCAGCTTCTTGTATCTGTCCCTGCTCTGCTTGCCAATATTTGCACATCTCATGCAGCTCTCCCAACTTTTTCCTCTCTCCAGTTAGCAGAATCTTATTAGAGGCTAAAGTGGCATTTTAGATTTCAAGTAATCAACAGATGATTTTCAAAATTAATGAGGCACTTTGGAGAAGCCCCTGAGCACCCTTATGTGAATCTGAAATACATTCTGTCATCTCTGAGGCTGCTTAGTCAGGTGAAAATTGAAATGAGTACAAATGTTCTAAACCACGGCTTGTTTCTAAGGCCAGCATTAGGAAACATTCATGCAAGATCACAGACAACTCCAATCTTTAAGTCAACAAGTTTAAAATAAAGCTTCAATTTTCTGTCCAAATACATCCCTTTTCCTAATAATTTATTACTTTTCAACTCTTAGTGTGTTTAAAAGTTACATATGGACTTGAAGAGTGTCTCAATACTGAAAATTGTTGTTAGATGCAGCATGCTGGAAGTTAGAGCTTCATATTGACCAAAGACAATTGGCCATTCTTGATAAATATGATGTATTAAAAGGTTGAAAAAGTTCTTGTCCAAAACATGAGCATCTTACATATGTGACAGGAAGCAGATAAAAATCTTCCACAATTAATTTCAACAAAACAAATCACATAGATTTAGGCTTTTCAAATAAATAGTATGCTCCTACTGTGTAAGGCTGAGAGACCTTGGCATTTATTCACTGCATCTGGTATATGAGGAGAAAATACACAGGGCCTTGACTGAATAGAATCACTTAAATAAAACTGGATTATGACTATATTCTGCCCTTGATCTCCTACCCTAAGCTTATAACTAATTCACTGGAAAATGCATTATATCATGAGCTTCTGCATGTCCTAGTGGATGCTTCTAAAACACTGAACTGAATCATTCTGTATCCTGGTGCAGTGAAGCTGTTAGAATTTACAGAGGGAGATAAAACTTTCAGGTTTTTTTTTTTTTAACTTTTTCTTCTTCAGAGTACATATTGGTTAAGCTATTATTTTCCTTCAGTCACCAGAACAATATCCTTTGTAGTTTAAAAGAAAATATTTTCCAGCTCTTTTCCTTTTAAAATATTTATGATATTCATAGCACCACATAGATAGCCCTTCACCTGAGGAGTGCTGCATATTGTTATGACACTGTAAGATGAATGACAGTTTTATTCTCAGTTTCTGCATTTCTACTTTTACTGCAGTTTCTCCAAAATTTCTTTAGGCCTTGGGAACCCTGAAAAGGATGGAGCTGAGCATGCAGGCTCAGATAGCAATGGCCCTGGGACAGGATACAGTGAGGAGGAGCTGGGTTTGTTCCAGCCTGGATACGTGGCTGGAACCACAGACCAACAGCTGTATTGTATTTTCAGACACTGTAACTAAGAAAAAAAAACCCTAAAATTACCAGTCAGAAATGTGCACCAAAAAATAAAGAACATCCTGGTATAGTAAATGTGTTGTTAAGAATTGTTCTTTAACATTGACTGCAGTATATAACTCCAGTGTTGAAAAATAAAGAGGTTAAAATGTCTCATGTTTCTCCTCAGAAATACACCTTGATGTAGTGCTGCTGCCACCCACTACAAGGAAAGCCACTTGTGCAGTCACAGCAGCAGGAGCCTGCCACTATGTGCATTTATGTAGAATTCAACATTGGTGTTTGAGCACAAATGAAATACAAGATCACTTCTCTCCCACTTGTTAGGAATTGTTAACAGAGGTGAGGTTGTCACAAGAAAACCCATGTAAATTGAAATAAACATACCAGCTGCCAGGTTAGAGGCTAAGAGACTGGTGTCCACCCACAAAGAAGGATGGGGACAACGGCAGGGCCCCACTGGTCCCCTCAGCCTGGCAGTCAGAACAGCTCCTGCAGCAGAGAAGACTTTTCCCAGATCAACAGGTTGCTGTAGAATCGCCTCAGAATGATCATTCCCAGTATGACCACTACTGTGAGTTCCCTGGGTAGTGCTGGATTCATTTCAGGAGCAAAGAGAATTCAACTTTCCTCTGGAACTTGTCCTCTAGTTCCAACACTGCTGCTGCCTCTCTGGCCTCTGACTTGTCTAGTGATGGGATCATGCAACACATCTCAACCCAATGGCCAGAAGTGCAGCTAATTTTTTTTCTAAGTCTTGAGCAAAACACAATCAAATCACCTTTGCTGTTCTTGCAGACTTTACAACATGCTCCCAGCAAACTGGCAAAAATTGAGTTACTCCTGCCTGTCAATGATCCATGACCCTATGATGCCAAGCTCAGCATCCTTCAGCTTTCCCTTGGCTCACAGACTCCATCCTTGCACAATAATCACAGCTGAAATGCTGCCTGTATGCTCCACCCAGTGACAGCATCTGCACCAGCAGGGCACAGGGTGAAAAGCTTGACATGTTTTAACAAAAGCAAGGATTCCAAGGCCTGCACAACAGGAATCCTGATGTCCAGAGAGCAAACCAGGTAGTCCAGGGCTGGAAGTCAGCTCATGGTCCCCATCAGAGCTCACTGCCATAATAACCCACAGCAGCCTTACCTGCAAGGCCTGGCAGGTGCCTCTGACTCCCAAGGGTGCAAGCAGAGTAAGAGCAAAAGGCAAAAAAGGCCACAGACTTGGTTGATCTGAGGGTAATTGTTAATTAATGAACTGCACACAATTCTCACTGCAGATAAGACTAGTACCAAAATCCTGCAATGGGAAGAATTCTATAAATCAATATGCTTCTAACTGGAAGCTTCTCCTTTCTTAACCTGTGAAACAATCAGAAACTTTCAATTACAAAAAGCAACACACTTGTGTGAAAGATAATTGTGTTTTTATTTTTCTAAGCTCGCACTTGTGGAACATAATAAATGACCTGATATAATGACAACTTTGCAAAAGAAGAATCCTCCTCTCCCCAACATCTGGACAGCAATATATAAATATTTACAATGAAAAAAATAGGAAAGAGAAGAAAATGAAGTCAACATTAGCCAAGTCAGTTTGTTTCTACATATCTGATTTTGAACAGTAAGTATTCAAGCTTAATCAACGTCTTCCTTCAGTACTGAGGGTTTTAACCTCATTTTCAGATCTTATGTGCAACAGATACACTACTGACTCTGCTTTTATAGTTTGCTCCTGTACAGTACCCATAGAATTTCCCCGCTAAATTTTTATTCCAGGTTTTAAACTTTGAAAACAACAAAAAAATTAAATATAACTTTATGTCTCCTGATACAAAGTTTCTCACACAGTCAAACACATCACAACACTGAAAATCAGCATAATGAAATGCTGTATAGCTTCTTAACAAGGACAATAGGTCTGGGTCCTGATCTGTTGGCTTTAACAAAAGCTCTCTTCAAATAGAACAAGTACATATAGAAAAAATAACCTTCTTATTTTCTTTTTAAAAAAGGAAATGGTGTTTTCCATAAACAAAAGAACATGTGATTTCTTCAACACAGATATAAGTTACAGTGGAAAAAGCTCAGAAAGCTTCAAATAAAACCGGCGTTTTATTTGAAAATAGGATGAAAATCTGAAAAAAGGATGATTTAACAAGTTGATTGGATGAGGTTCAGTCAGCCCATACAGTCCGGTAATTCTAGAAACATCAGTGTAAAAAACCCTGCTTTTTTTGCTTTCTGATATCCAGTGTCACACAATCACTGACTGGGAACATGTTGCCTGCAGCAATGGAGACGGTGCTCATAGTCTGGCTGCACGGTGTCACCGCTGATGGCCGTGTCCAGGCAGGGGCCCCACTCCCTGCGGGTGCCCCTCGGCAGCCGTGTCACACGTGAGAGCTGCGCCTGCCCCGCGTGCCCAGCGACACTCGCAGCCGCGGCTCTCTGGCCTTGTAGTGCTCATTGAAGTCCAGCCTAAAGCTCAGGAACCGAAGGCTCTCGTCAGAACTGGTTGTCAGCAGGACCAAGAACTGCTGGACGATTCCCTGAAGGGGAAAGAAAAACCCAAGAGACAGCTAAGAAAACATCCCTGGTGTGTTTTTTGCACAGGAATATCAGGTGGTGCACAGACCTGGTAAACTGGCAGAGAGAATCTGGGAAAAGGCAAGCACAGTGGTTCATATCCAACTGTTAACAAATCAGTTGTGCTGGATTCAGCCTTTCTGCAAAAACCCAGTTCCATTTTTATTTTTCAAGGATCTGCCATGCAGGCCAGAGACTCCAGCACAAAACAGCTTGGTTTTTTAAAGCGTGCTCCCCACTCCCTGTGCCCTGCTGGCACATTCCATCTGTCTGAAGGCTCCCAGGCTGCAGAGCAGTTGCCTCTGTGTGCCACCGCCTTGGGAGCGCATTCAGGATCCAACCTGTGCCAACAGGAGACCTCACCTTGAGTCCGTGTTGCAGGTGCAATGCCATCCAGGCCAGCATTAGAGCACTGCTTGCTTCAAACATACCCATTTGATGTGGGTTGTAGAGCACATGTGGCAGCCCAGAACAGCAAAGCAGACCCAGGAGGGCAGTCAGTGCTACAGACCAAACCAGACTGTGCATTTGGACAAATCTATGGGGGGATTTGCACTTGGAATGTGGGAGGCACACTTCTGCTTCCCATCTTCCCATTCGGCTCTAGTCACGCCCCTGCAGGAGCCTCACAGGACACAGGAAAGCAGACAGCTTTGGGAGGATGGGAAGACTCACTTGAAGAGCTCATTCCTAATCTCCTGTAAATATTAACATGAACATGCCCATAACTAGAGCACTCCATTACTTCCAAAGACAACCAGAGCAGGCC
Source organism: Parus major (assembly GCF_001522545.3). NCBI lineage: Eukaryota > Metazoa > Chordata > Aves > Passeriformes > Paridae > Parus > Parus major. The sequence continues at coordinate 25,093,864 of NC_031768.1, forward strand.
AGGGAAATCCTGTGTGGAAAATCCGCAGCGGGGCTTACCAAGAATACAGTCCAAATACAGTAGCAAAACCAACATTGCCAGCTTGTAGCAATCTTGTAGAGCACATAAAGCACGTATTTATTTACAACCTACACTTAAAGACTTAGGGTCATTTTTCTGGGGGATGGTAGCTTTAGCATCAGATGCAACCAATAAAGACAAAGAATAAATTACTTAAAGAACATAGCCTGCACATGTTCCCCCAAATATCTTATCCACTGCCCACTCCAGTGAGCTTAAAATTAAGTGTTAGGCCCTTCTTAAGAAACTTTCTGCAGTCTTTAATAGCAATGACTTGCAAAGACTGTGAGGAAAAAATGGAAACAGAAGGAACTCTATCCCCCCTCAGACTACACCGAAAGATAGCCTTACTTTTACTACTGGAGGAAAAAGACAATTTCCATGAAATTACTCTTCTCCTTTGTCAGGGGAACATAAACGATAATAAAATCTTTGACTACTAAGGAAGAGTGAACATAGGCTTGTAAGTACAGAAGGAAAAAACAAAGACCTAGTTCCACAAACTGCACACACATGAATACAGAAGCTACACCTACTCAATATTTTAAATTAATTTCTACACAAAGCTCAGTGTATTTTAGATAAATATAATTTAAGAGTCACCTGGTAAAAGTGAGTGAGTATTCGCAGCTGTGAGCACATTTTAGGTATTGAGTCTTGAAATTCTTTCATCCTCTTGTTCTCTTCTTCCTCTTCTGATGCAGTTACACCCCACTTGCCCTACACAGAAACCAAACAAGTTAAGAGGTGAAGCACCACATGATTCAAGTTATTAACTGGGTCACCTTCTGCCCAGCTACATCAAGTTTATAAAAAACAATCATTGCCATAGAAAGCCAAACACAGAGACTCCAATATATAAACTATCAGACCCCCATCTTGGTGGCTGTACAGCACATGAAAGAAATAAGAGGTTTATTAGCAAGGCAAGTCTCACACCAACACTGCATGTCAGTCTCACACCAGGGAGGCAGACATGGAGCTATGGCATTTTTTGCAAAAGGGTTCCCATTTACTTCATCTAAGAACCCTAAATTTCTCATCCTCCAATGTCCACTAGAAAAATCAACTCAGATTTTAGGCAAGACAGAAATGAAAAACTCCACTCAGCAGTTTTGCTTGAAGTCACTAGCAACTGCTCATGACTTTTACATCTGTCCCAACTACATTTTTCATTTCTACTGTACTTCTACATGGTATCTAAAATCCTCCATATATCAAAATTCATTTCACATTCTAGAAATATCTTTATTGTACCTCAAGCTCACGCTGTTTTTTCCTCTCTTCAAATTGCAACCTCAGCTGCAGCTCCTCCAGAGCAGCTCTGTACATTGCATCTTGGGCATTCTGGAGTTCAATGATCTGGTCAAAAACTGCTCGAAGCTGGTTGAGAAGTACCTGTTAGGCAACAAAACAAGTAAACAGCTGTACAGCACAAGAGTTTAAAGTTACCACCCTTCTCCAGAAAAGGAGAAAAAAAAAAAGTAAAAGAAAAGAAAAGTAAAAAAAAAAATCTTTTGTACGCAGCTGGAGACACTGTTCTGCAAAGCCCTAAGTCAGTTGTTCCATGATCATACAGCTTCTTAGGATGAAAAACAACTGGACTACACCACACAAGTTTTATTCAACATTTCTCACTATGTCTGGGCAGTCAGTACAGAACCTAGCATTATAAAATCTTATATCAGAGGAATAAAAATGACTTTTTCCTTTGCTCCTACAACGTTAAAGGTCCTTCCTGACATATATGCCAAGATCATTAAGTTACAATTTCATGCAAAGGAGAAGACTTACCCTGGAATCACTATCCAGCAAGCACCTAGCTATGATTGTGTCCAGAAAAACTTCATGAGCTGCAATGATGTGATCCAAGTCCTGTGCTTGTTGGACTTTGTTCCAGAGTTCATCCCATGAACATTCAAGCACCTGGAGCAATGATATAGGATTGGGCTATTTCAATTTGTGAGATGACAAGCTCTATGAAATTTAAGACACGCAACACATACAGAATTTTTTACGAGTGCTTCATTTTAAAAGTAACTAATTGGGTGGGTAGAGTATACCTCAAATGTAATATAATACTGCATTTGATGAATGAAATGGACCATTTCTGATGCCAGAATGTGACATTGATGCAGCACCCCAGAAAGCTCTGTAAAAAATCCAAAGAGATGTCATGTTAAAGACTGCAAGAACAAGCACAGCCAACAAATCAGCTTGGTAAATTTTTTTTACCAAACTGAATACTTCATAACACAGCCACTAATCTTAGATGGTAGCAGCAGTGACCTTCTGAGGCCAGGTGTCCTCTCCCACCCACCAAAAGTTCTTAATTATAAAACAATAAATTTTTAAGTATTACTATGCCATTAAGAAGCGTAACTCTCAATAGTTATTTTTTACTGAAAGTAAAGCAGACAGATAAAAAAAAAAATCAAGAATGAGCCAGTACAGATGCTCATAAATATGGCTAAATTCTCTAGCTGAGAAATAGGATCAAAAAGTTCCAGTCCATGAAACATACACCAGAGGCACTACATTTCAGAGCTTTCCTATTTCTTCTCAAACATCTTTCTCTTCTTAGCCTCTTCTGTTCTTAGCTAAACAAAAGCAGAGGGAATAAGTGAAGGTAAAAGTAGTAAATTCAGAACTGTGCATGTATGAGGCTTAACAGTTAACAGCATAAGAAAGAGGGAGACATGGGGTACAAATAAGACATCCAGGAAGATGAGTACAAAGGATGGATGTTACATTCTCACAACTGGGCCAGCATAAATATACTTATGTTAGTGTAACTTTTCAAGACAGGAACCAAGGATTAAGTAAAACAACAGATAAGAAAATTCCATTTACAATTGTTGTTTTACCTTCATCATCATCACCACCATCTACCATTAAACAGCCAGGCAAGAGGAGCACAAAAATACAAAATTAATCTACACATCACTCATCAGACACTCTTCTCCCTCTTAACACACACAGTTTAAAATAAGACGCAGTCATCTATATCCATTTTACAAGCGTGTCACCCATCTGGACACCTCTCACCTGGCATACTTTTCAGAAGCTTTGCATTGCACATGTGCCCTTTCCATATATCAGTAAGAATATACTCCATTCTCTTCGCTCTCCAGAGGAAATTAAATACTCTTAGATAGTGGCTCATGCACTCACGTGTAAATACCTACAAAATAAAGAAAGTTTCAGTACAAATTAATAGCCACACCATATATCCTAAAGGACTAAGAACCTCTTCACAGTCCATCTTATCCGATCCATGCAGCTTATTCGTAAATATTGTAAAAAAAACAAAGAGTTTCCTGGAAATGCCAGAGTTTTTGGAAAGATCCTCCCTTGAGGGCTGACACAGTTGAACAGTTACCTAGCATTCAAATAGATAGAGGGAACTGCTAGAAGTGTAAGAGGAGGTGAACAGAACAAAGCCTAAGCCTCTTTTAAAGCTTAAAATGAAAATTCCTTCTGCTGGTCAGACTCAGTTTTTCCTGCTTAAAAAGGAAGTTCTTTACAAGTTCTTTATAGAGAATAAATACATTCTGATAAACAGTGCAACTACCTATTGAATGCCATTTAGACAGCGTAAGTTCTCCACAAATACATTCTTCAGTTCCCTGCAAATTTTCCCAAATCAGCATCTACAGACTAGCAATTACTGAAGAATAGGAGTACTCAATTTATTAAGTACTTGCTAAAGACTGTGCTGGTACAAATGAATTACTGATTTGCAGTAATGGTTGTTTTAAATGTAGCTTTTCTGCACTCCCAGTTAACTGGTAAGAATTGAGATTTTTTTACTTAACTGTTGATACAGTGGGTACATCCTAGAGGCAAAAAAAATAAATCTCTGATTTCATGCTCCAGAGCAAAAAAAGGTTACTTCAATTAAAGAAAAAACACTTTGCAATTTAATTCAGCACTCAAAACACACAGAGCCAGTACTGTATGACATTACCGTTGCTATTGGCCCATCAACGTGATAGTCCAAGCTGAAGACATCCCATCCAGTGTCCCCAGGAGATACCTGTATTAAAAAGATATGCTACAGTCAGAGTATAATCAGAGCCTACTAAAGCTGAAGAAAAGCATTATTTGCTTACTCTTTTATTCTCAAGGGTCTATGAGCAAACAAGCATCCACATCAACAAGAGATACAGGAGTTTCTTGTTGAAAGTAGCAGATTAGGCAAAAATTGATCAAACACTCTGATAAAAGGGTGAGACTGATCTCACAAAAATACTGATGTTTGCAACATCAGTGTTTCTCCACTGAACCTAGTAAAGGAAAATAACAGTAAGGAAAAATTTCTTTGGCATCTGAAGTAGACTAATTTCAGATGCTATAGCTCATCGCTAAAGTCTTACCTGAGAGACTGAAGCTTTCAAATTAACTCAAGTTTCTTAACACAGGCTTCTTACATGAAATGGGCTTTCATTGCTTCTCTTTTTTTAACTAGAGGTAAGAAGGAAGCACACACTCCAACCTGCCCCTTCCTGCCCCAATTCTTGTAAGAGCAACAGCATTAAGAGCTCTTTGGAGAACCTCAAATCAGGCCCACCAGCATCAATTTCTGTTAGGCCCCAAATACTCAACCTTGTATTGTCAATGGCTGTAAACCCACATCTTGAAATACAAATAGAAAACAGACAGGGAAAGCAAAAAGATGACTTATTAAATGACCTTTATATTACTCAAAGTAAACTTCAGTGGAAAGGAAGGGAGGAAATCTATTCACATACAAAAATCTCGTTTCATATAGATGTCTGTGTGTATACACACAAACAAAAGTATGTTTCAGGTCAGAGTCACCATGATGCAACAGACCTCCAGAAGTCGAACATCCAGGCGCTTGAGAATCTCAGGATTATCGAACTGGGCATTCGTGGCCCTCACTGCCGTTTCCAGGATTCCGGTGAGATTATGCTGATATAAGGTTGTAGCTGGTCGCGCCAGCTCTGGCCTGATGGTTATGAAACAGTCATAGCACATTACTGAAATACTCTGCAGCAGCAATTCAGTCATAACTGCAGCACACAGCAAAACCCTTTTCTAACCAACATTCAGAACTTCCCATATTACTCTTTCAGACTTAATCATGAAGAAAATCAGTGAGCAAAACATTTGCACAGAGTATGAGCAGAATATGTCTATTCACATGCAGCTACACTCATGAATATTAGCATAAGGAGTAACTTAATCCTTATTTAACGCCAGTAATTTGAAGTTACCAGGCAGAATTGCTAGTTTAGCTAGCCTGTAATCTGAGTTGCATTCATATCTTAAATGAGGTGGATTATATCATTAGCACATCAAACCAATAATTTCAGTGGTTTTGAGAAACTTACTGATAGCCATCTCACAGGCTCAGAAGTGCTGGCAGGAACACAGAAACCCACCCACCTCTACATAACTTCACCTTTCCAGAGAGTTGTAAAATACAACTCTTGTACTACCTCTCTCTCCCTCAGGATCAGAGGGTAGCCTCTCACTCCTCCCTCAAATGTGATACTGACTCTACAAGCCAACCTCATTCTGCTTCACATTAAAAAGCGTGGTCATGTACATGTTGATTTTAATTTACAAACGAGTTAATGAAAGTTTTATTACAAAGCCTGCCTTCTAGATCGAAGAAAAGCTTTGCAAGCCAATGCTTCTGTTTGAAAAAGCTTCATCAGTAGCACCAGCATATAAAAGTGAGCTTGCAAATACTCTTTAAGAACTGGAATCAGTAGTTGTGGGTGTACCCGAGTGCTTGAAACAGAAGCTGGTGAGGTTTTAAAATTACACTGAAGGGTTTTGACACAATGTTTTGGACCAAACACCTCTGAAATACAGGGAAGCCTAATAATTCCAACTGAGCTAATCAGTGGCATCAAGGGCAGAATGATTCTGCTTAAACTTGCTGACAGGACCAAGAGAAGTGCCAACATCCTCGAGGCTGTCACAGGTCCAACAAAGATATCTGTATTAGTTCAACTTCTCAAGACTTTGTCAAATAGTACTGTATGTACTTCTTATCAAAAAGAAATAACAAATTTTAAGCCTCAGGGTCAGAGAAACTAAGCCTCAAATAGAATTTTAAAGTTATTACTCCAACATTTAATTGAGCTAGGTATTTAGAGGGTCCTCTTCAAGAAGCAAAACAGTTTCTGTGCTGACCATGCACAAAATCATCAGAAATTCCTATCGTCTTACTTGAGCAAGTCCATTAAATGCCTGATAAAGTCTCCTTGACCAAGTAACAAGTAGCGTCTCATGGCCTGCATGTGCTCCAGCAAATTGTACTTCTTATTCAGAACATCCAGCAGGTATTTGCTGGTTTCAAAATAAGCTGCATCAATTTTCTCTTGAAATGCGTTTTCCAGATCTGTGAACAAATCAGCAGCTAAAAGAAAATAAAAATTGAAATTAAATTAGTAGTTTTCAAAAACTGAGACAAACAAGCTTTGGAGCTGAAACACACAAACAGAAAAAACACACTTGCCATAGTCAAAGTGAAATCAAGTCTAAAGCAGCCTAAACTTCAACATTACTTTTAATCTGTGCCCAGATTGTACTTTCCAGTAGAAGCTCATGTTATTTCACTTTCATATAAAAAGCTGGGGATTTTTAAGCTTGCTGAAATACTGCAGTTTACAAATCAAATAATTTATGGAGATCCAAAAGTGGAGAATTAGGAAAAACCTTTGTTGGGCAGAATCCAATCAGAAGGCACTTCTAAGGGTGCAGGGGAAAATAAATCAAAGAATCACAATGTTAAAACACTCAACAGAAGAGAGTTTCCATAGATAAGAGAATGAGAAAAAAGGGAATATGCTTAAGTTACCTGGGGGACAGCTACCAACCTGCTTTTTCTGTCCATCTTTCATGTATGGGAATTTGGAGACAGAAACTAGGCAGCAGTAGAAAGTAGTAGGAAGCTTATTTCACTGTTTTCTACAACGACAAGCTCATCAAGAAAGGGACTCCAGTAAAACTTAGAAGATAGCAAGAACTGCGGCCTCTTCAGGCAACACGGAGCAATACTCCAAATACTGGATTGCCAACTATCATAAGATTCAGACCTCCCTTCAGCATTAAAGGATGTACTCCCACTTTAACTGCTCAATTAATAAAATGCTTATGACCTGAAGAAATAAGCAGTGGCTCTAACAAAGAAGTCACTCTTTAAGAAGGGAAGCCTAAATGTCTGGCTCACTGACATTCCTGGAGGTTTCCAAACTATCATTCAGTAACCAGTGAAACTCTCCATAGAACATAAAAAGTGCAAGAGATGTCGAAGAGATTACAATTTTACATTTACATTGCTGTGTTTAAAATCCCTAGACTAGAGAAATACTACTTAGTCGAGTAACACACATCAACCTTAGGGATGTGAGAATTAATACAGCCTGCAGTGAGTGCAAGTGTGTTTCCTCAAGATGCTGTGAGCCTTAGAGGCAAAACAAGAGAGGGAACAAGCCAATCCATAAGGAGTCACTAGCTAATCTCTTCAGCCCCTGGACACAGAGGCTGGGCCTAGCACTGGCTCAAGGCACAAGCAAAGCCAGCAGGCAACTCCCTGGCTTGTCTATGGCCAGCCCACCGTATCAGGCATGCTGGTCCAGTCTCCACTCACACAGGGGTGAGCATGTTTAAGCAGTAGCTCTGAGCTCAGATCAGTCTCAACTTTTTACTATCTCAAGCAGAAAAAACAGCCTTTCCCCTCTCCTTAGTACTGATCCTCTTGCCTTGAAGGAATTGACTGGGCCACAGCACTTCACCTCAGACTGAAAAGTCAATTTTACATATGTAGCTATAATGCACCACCTCTGCATACATACACAGCCCCCAGCACAGGCAAAACACAGCACTCCTGTCTGACATGCAAAACTGCTAAAAAAGTTTTTCACATCAATACCAGGTCCAGACACAAGTTCTGAAAACCGTGCAAATATATCTCAGAACACTGAAAAGCTAGAAACAGATAAAGGATCAGACTAAAAGCACTGACAGGCAGGTCCATGAGCTGCTACTGAATAGATAAATAGCTAATAGCTACAGCTGAATACAGTGTCATTCCTGGTCCAGAAGTCCCCAAACTACAGACAGCAGCTACATGTTGGAGCTGAGGCCACTTTATTGGCCTTTTTTACTGTTCCTCTTTCCCCAGTGCTACAATTCTCTGCCAGGCAAGATGACCAACTTCAACACAGTTATATCAGACTTCTTGTTTTAATACATGTTCAGACACTTTTCCACACCATGATTACTTCAGCATCAAAAGGAAACTGGGGAAACATGATAGTTAAGGTTCCCAAACAAATTAAAGAAATAAATAATACAGCCAAACCTATGAAACATTTAGAATTAAAATCAAAAAAAGCATCCAGAACTCAGGCTGGCATCCTAGCTTTCCATGATCTTAATAATAAGTAATTGTCTAAAGGGACTTTCAGGATATTGTTAGATGGCATAAACAAGCACAAAAGGAAGCACTTCCAACATTCATGACACAGAATATTCTTTCAGGATTAAATGGGTAAAGTGCCCTAAACACAAATGCAGTTTCATGCAGAATTAAAGCAACGCAATACCGTGAGGTATTTAGGCTGCCAACTGTAAGCTCAGCACACCTTCAGCACACTGCAGATAGAGTAACATATTTCTAAAACTACGCTTCTGTCTCAAACAGTTATTCTCAGCACTTAAGATAATGTAGGTGCTTTGTAGGTCTCATGCCCTACATAATAGGAAACCTGTATTTGTGCAGATCTTCCATTCAATCAAGGAGAAAGAAAGAAACAAGCGCAAATTTAAAGAAATATTGGAAAAGCATGGCCATAAATGCTGTATAAAGTGGTGAAAGTAGTGCAGCCAAAGAATGGTTTTTTTCCTTTTTTCCAGGAGTAGCTGGCAAGATGATTGTTCAAATACAGTCCTTATTCACTTAACCCTGATCCCTTTCTGCACTTCAGGCTTATCTCTGACTAAGGAAGCACTGAACATGGTACAAAAATCACATTATTAGAAGACATATTCTTCCAGATATGAATGGGCTTTTATTACTAGAACATTTTGCATGGAGGTACTCATGCCAAAAGTCCACACTGAAGAGTTAATACTAAAACTAATTCAAGGTTATCTGGAGGTGAAAAAAAACCCCAACAAACGCAAACCAAACAACCCCACATATACAAGCTTTAACATTATATGTAAGTAATATTATGTTATAAAGTGTTAAGAAGTATGTTCTTTGAAAACAAGAATTTGACAGAAAAATACTTAGATGATTAGCATCAGAAAGCTTATCCCAGTGAGCTATACCTCAGCAGTTGACTATCTTCGGTATATTAAACAAGTTATCAAAAGAAGTTACAGTAGCAAAAACCATTTGCACCACAAGGCAACAATCCGTCCTTTCTCTGAGATGTAGCAGCGTCCTACACATTCTTTGCTTAGTATTTGGATAAAGTCTCCTCAGTTTAGATGTTTACTATTTGCTATCATTCATCATGTTGATTTCATTGCAACAAATATGCCACCAAAAAAACCCCAAAAATGATATATAAGTTCTCATTCATTAAAACTGAGATCTATTCTGAATAAAACAAAATAACGTGAAGGAATTCTAATAGTTAAGTTTTGGTTCCAAGTTCACCAGCTGGCAATCCCAATTTTAAGTAATCTTCAAAAAGAATTTTATTAACCTTCCATATACTTATTTTTGACATATTGGTATAGTGCATTCACAGAAAGGCACTATACCAATAGTGCCAATATACACAAGATAGGCTTCTGTTCTTACTGCTTATTCTCTTATTTACAACTGAGTATTCTTATTTTTCAGCCACAAAATTAACTCAGTATTATGGAATTGTATGATGGAGTATATTTGATTGAGAAGACAAACATACTAAATTTTTATTGCAGCACTCAAGAATATCTCTGCTCCGACCCCAGCTAAGGCAGCTGAAGGCAGACTGTTTTTTGAATGGTTTCATTCACAAATTCAGTACATTAACAATCATCCAAAAAACTTGTTAAGAAAATTATACACATGCATCAACATACATATTTTGAAAAAACAAGTGTCCATTAAACTATCTATATTGTAGGGCAGATGGGATTTTTGTACTCCTTTCCATCCATGAAGTCAGTTTACAGTGTAAACCACATATAGTAAGGGAGGTCATTTCAAAGGGGAGAGAATAATATTAAAACTGTACCATCTTTTGAAGACTCTGCAGATTTTGCAACAGCAATCATCTTTGTGGATGGAGTTTGATCATGACAAACTTGATGCAAGAAGTTGATGGATTTTCCTATTAATAGGACCTGAAGAAAAAAGGAATTTTTAAGAATTTATTTGCCTATAAGAAAAACAAATAAAATAGCAAACAAAGAAGCCATCCACAACCACCAGGACAAGAAGATATTTTGTCATCTTTCTGTGCTTTTATTTTTACAATCTCAACCACAGCAATCCAGAATTGCAATGCTAATATGAAAGGGTTTTAAAAATAAACTTTTCCTCCTACTTGAGATCCCCTCAAAGTTTAACAGTTAGAGAATGGAAAGGAGAAACAGTCCTGTAGCCTTCCTCAGCAAACAATTCTAAAATTCCTGAGACAATTATTTTTTGTTAAATTTAGCCTCTGTTTTCCCAAATCTAAGCAGCAGCACAGGGCAAATAAATTATCAGAAGATGAACTTGTAGATTCATACCTTTTTTGATTGCTCCATTGTAATAAAAGATGGGATCATTGACTTCCTCAAAGTGTATTTGTCATGCCACAAACGATCAGTTTTAACTGTAGGATCTGAAGCTACAAAAAACTGAAGATTGAAATAAGTATTAAAAGAGAAAGATTAACGTAAACTCTAAGTGATAGTTTCCGCTAAGCTATAGTTTCCTTTAAGCTATTATTCTTCCTATTTTAATAGATGCAGAGGGAAAAAAAGAACCCACAAGGAAACAAAAACCCCAAATTTTGCAACTGATACAGTTATCAAATGCTATAGTCAATCAACTCCACACAAGAGAATCCCCTCATTTGTAAACAACTAAAACTACTTTATTCATTTTGCTGAAGTTTGGATGGATTATGTCCTCATCCTGTCACACAATATACCTATTTTCTGGACACAAACTTTTTTCACTGCCTCCAAATACCATTTTCTCCAAGAATGGCCAGTTGTCTTTGTTCAAAACTGTGTATCATATGAAAATTATAGCTTTCAGTACAACACATCCAACAGTAATTTTCAATATTAAGAACACTCTTCCAGTGCACATACAGAGGTTAGAGCTAACGAACTACATAAAATCCAAAGAAGACAAAACCTCGTATCTGGGGAGTAGCTGGGAAAAAAAAAAAAGTCTGTTTTACACTTCTAAAATAAGATTCATAGACATTTTACACAATTCTGACCTTAAAGTTCAGCTGTTACTGTCATTCAACTTTTGACCAAAACAAGGACATTGCAAGAAAACAGCACATTTGACTCTGCAGTAAAAGTATTCAGATTTGTCTCAGAAGCACTCAACTAATTTTAAAACATGATTCTTTGTCTTCTTGGAACAACAAAAAAAAATATTAAAAAAATCTAATCACTTTAAAAAGATACTACTGATTGTAGATAAAGTGTTGAGAGAATTTAGAAAAGCATAAAATATATTTCCAAGATGATAAAGGACAATTACTGTTTGTAATTGATGTTATGGAAGTCACAACAAGTAACTTTGCAGAGTTTCTATTCTGGAACCATAAACCTCTTCTACCCAGTCTGAAAGACTGAACTTACTTATCAAGGATAACAGTACGCAGGCAGACAAAGATACTTGGAGCTTCATTCCAAATAAACAGTTACAAAGAACTCTGCATACATTACTGTTGTTACAGTAAGCAAGAAAAGATACAGAGGAATTGTTTTGTCTTCAGAAACACAGACCTACTGTCAGTACACCATTCTGACTCTACTAACCAGACCCAGCATATAATTTGTTCAAGACACCACATTGCAACCTGCAGATATCAAAATCATGAAGAATTCATGAAGAAAGTGGTATTTCAGGTTGTTATTGTATGTATTTCTTACTCATGTTATATATTTTCATCACACTCTACTTTTCAATTTCCCCTCTAAGCTTCCCAGATCATCACAGCACAAAGCAAAGAGATGAAGTATTTACTGTAGCATACACATTACCTCATGGTATGTGTCCTCCAGCTCTCCATCATAAATCCAGCGATAAAGGAAGTTCAGTACAGGATGAGATACTAGGCCAAGAATGTGCTGAACCAGAGATCTCATGTAGGGATCTCCTGTTTTAGTATAGGCATGAACTGCTGAGGCTAGTTCACCACCTTTTCTCCCTGTAAGAAGAAAGGGAGAGGAACAGAAACATTTGAAGGAAAACCATATGCACCCCATATAAATTCAGCAGCCATTAATTTTAGCTACCTGTGTGTTACATTGAGCTTGCTAAATAGCAATTCTAAAATGCACCAGAAGTAGACTTTTTTATTGCTAACAGGGAATTCCTAGGTTTTAAGGCATGAATTATTAATCTCACTAAAGCATTAAGCAGAGCTCTCTGTCTACTTTATGGTTGCTTAGAGGAATGCAATATTCAAGGCAGAAGATCACACACAGAGGTTGATGCTTTGCTTCCAGAGAAGCATTAAAGGAGCCTTAGAATGTTTTCCTTCTCTCCTGTACTTGACACTTTCAGATACTCTGTGTGCATACATGCACACAAACACAGCTTTCCCGTTTCTTTGTTATAGTTGCCCCCATAGCTCCATTAGGTAACATCTCCTTCAATTTCTTGCAACTGAAAATTAAGATGCTGTCGAAAAAAAAAAAGTTTAAAGATAGACTGCATATTTGTTTTTGCTGCCATGCTTCACAGCTAACCACTTCCTTGTGGCAGAGGCCATGGAACTCAAAATTTTCATGAATGTCTTAAAAGAAAAACCCATTAAAAAAAAAAATAAATTATATCAATTCCAATAATCAAGGCAAAACAAGTATTGTAGGCTTTTTTTTTGCTAAGATGCTCTTTATAAAGGGCTACAATCTCATAAATCTGAAGTGTCATCAGGGAGAAGCATCAGTTACTGGTTAGTTTACTCATCTACTAGCCAAAGTTGTGGTAAACTCCAACATGACTCTCCCCAGCATTTTCTTGTGGATTCCCAACAAAATCATGGTATTTGCAGATTTGCAAAGTTTTGTTGTTTCACATGAATCTGAAGACAAGTTGGTAAAGACTCCTCCATGCCATCATATACAGAGAAATTGCATAATACTCATACATAGTGAGGAAACTAAGCCAATCACTTCATAACATATTAGTGGGGCTTTTCAGTGTACCATTCTCTGAAAGATGATTGAGTAACTGAAAAGTACATGCTTAAAATTGAATTTTTGGAGCATATTCTAGTTTTAAAAAAGTAAGAAGTCTGAATGTATCAACACAGCACTATAATTTGTCATGCTTTGTTTAAACTAAACAAGGGAGAATCTAAACTACCTACTTGAAATTTTCTAAAAAAACCAAAAAAGTCCAAACAAGCACTAATATTATTGATACCCATCTCTAGCACACACAACTATTCAAAGTTATATAACATCCCCAGAAATATTAAATTAATGTTAAACAGACCTTGACAGTGATCAACAAGTGCTGCAAGGGTCTTTAACCTTATTTTGGGGTCATATGTCCAGACTAGAAGACGGCGAAGTGTTAAACTGCTCTCAAGTCCCAAATTCACACCCTGATCATCTTCCAGTTGTAACTGAACAAGTTAGAAACAGAAAGACATGTCAAACAACAAAATTGAAGCAGAACTCAGGTTTTGAAGTTGGTTCTGAAGTCAGATTTTACTAACACACTTGAAATACCTAGTGTTATATATTCTTTCATCAAATCACTGGGCCAAAACCCAAGAGTCAATTTTTAGTGGAAACAGAGACTTCAGCACAGGTGAAAGAACAGAGACAAGCATAAGTGCAATAAGGTAGACACAAAGCACAAAGACTGAGAAAATTAAAGACAGCAAGGTAATAGTCATGAAAAGAGAGAAGAGCAAAAGAAAAGAGAGAAGAGATCCTGGAAGACAGCAAGAGATACTCAAAAAAGAGTAGAGAATCATCTAAAGGAAAGGCAGGCTGAGGGAGGTAAACCTTTTATTACTGCACATGCAGCTTATTTTACTTCAATATGGGACAAATTCTGTTCAATGTCTTCCTCCAGAAGCCGTCGGAACTTAAATTAGCCTTATAGTGAGATTAAGGAATTGCTACATTGAACAAAAAACACCAAAATAAGAAAACTATCATAATGTGACTACCATGAATCTTCCAACACCATGAAAAATAAAAGCTAAGTATTTGCATCCAATGTGCAAATGCAAATCTTATACAAGTACAGATGGAATAAGCTTGACAAGAACACAACCTAAGAATACAGAAGCAAGTTTCTGGAGCAGTACAAGGAGATAATCTCTTAGAAAATAAGTTATTTCTGATATATGACAACCAACCCACTCTGTGCTTTCCCATCTAGCACATTTTTTAGCCAAATGCAACATACTAGTTAAATTTAAGTCTAGTGTCATCCACATTAAGTTCAGCCTTGGAGCCAGTTAAATTCATTTGCTTCCGAATGCTCCTGGGTCCATGTCTGGGATTTTTCTTTGGTGTTTTTGGAAATCAGCAATGATAAGAGAGATACATGAGCCACCCTTTGACTTTAGGGAAGACATGGTACATCTTCATCATGGAACTGCATTTTTAAATGGGCTGACAATGTGAAAACAACCTGCAAGAAAAAGACCAGAGACTCTTATGGAATGGTAGACAGTATGCTCAGGATTACTCATTCAAGGGCAGAAACATGCTCAGGGGAAGCTCTGAAGACATAATAAAGAGTTATCAAGAGAGTATAGAACCCTTTGACAAGATTCTTGCTGTTCTATGCCTATCCTGCTCTCTAGAACTGCAGTTAACTACTCCTAAGCTGGCAGCCTGTACGATCTCCTGAATCTAAGAATACCACATACACTCAATTTTAAGTCAATTTTCTACATGTTTTCAAGAAGCTAAAAGGTACAGGTTTTTTATCCATTCTGCAGTGTGACCTTCAAGCCCTTCCACCTTTCAAGTCACAGAAGAATCTCTCCTCCACTGCTGGACCTCTTTCCTTTCCTTCATCTCTTTGGGAATGAATGTTGCCAGGAGCTTCTGAAAATCCAAACATAACATGACTCTGAGAACCCCTTCAGTTGGGTGCTGGGGGATCTAGATTCCCCAGAAACCCCAGTCTGCTGCTGCAGCAAAGCGCTGCCGACACTGTATTGACTGCTCCCTATGAAAATGCATTTAATCAACATACTCAATGCACTCATGGACTCTAACACTGAAGATGAATCTGGCAAGGAACATGAAGATCAACAAGAAGAACAGCAGTAAAAGTAAGACTGGGAAAATGTGTGTCAAACTACTGAATGATGCTAGGTGAATGGTGACAGGAAAAATGGAAAATGCTGATGTTCTTAATGCCTTTATTTCCTTGCTATTTCAGTGAGATTTTCTGCTGAGGATACTACATGTCAAGATAGGAACTCTGGGACAAGGAAGACCAAGTTCAGAAGGTTCAGGCTAGGGTACACCAAAAAATGGGATATGGTTAAGTCTATGGGACCTGATGGGATGCACCAACAAGCGTTGAGGGAAAGAGCTGGCCAATGTCACTGCAATGCCACTCTCCATTATTTTTTCAACACAGCAATTAGAAGAGGTTTCTGACAACCCTGAGAAAGCAAATGTCACTCCTATCTTCAAGAAGAAGCCATAAAACTACACACCAGTGAGACTCCCTTCATTCCTTGGGATAGCAACTAATCCTGGAAAATAATTTCCAAGTTTATAAAGGACAAAAAGCTTTCTCAAGAAAAATAGCTCAGGGAAAGGAGAAGGAACATTTGTGGTGATGCAGTCTGTCTTCCCAAGTAAGTGTTTAGTGTCCCAAGGCCCTGCTTTGCCACAAGCAGCTGGACATCTGCCTGCTGATGGGAAGTAGTGAATGAATTCCCTACTTTGCTTTGCTTGCACGCACAGCTCTTGCTTTCCCTTCTAAACTGTCACTAACTTGACTGACTTGTCTTTTTGTCTTCCTTCTATTTTCTCGCCGTTCCTCAAGAGACGGGGGAGCAAGGGTGCCTGGCTGCTGCCCAGGGTCAACCCACCACAAAGGCAAATGCAGTTTGAAAATAAGTAACCACAGAACTTTTGTTTTCTCCTTACAGGCTTTCCCTTCCACCCTACCTATCTCTTCTTTGGAAAGGTTTGGTGGAGCAGGAAAGGTAGACAAAATTGCATTTCAAAGTACTCGAACATTTTCATGATCAAGAAGTTTTAGAAGTTAGAATAAATCAAAGCTTCAGCAAACCAAGAGAGAAAACACATTTTGGACAGAGCAAGAATTACAAAAGGAATAACTGGATAACAGCTACCAAAAATAAGCAAAAAGTATATGTAACAGACATTCCAAAAGAATATTCAAGAACTGCAAGTGAGTTAAAAGGAACAGATGCTTTGAAAACATTAACAAAAGTCTATGACAAACTATAAGAATTTTATTGAAGATAGAATTTTAGAAGGCAGTATAATTTAGCTTTAGGTTAATTCTCAGAATAAATTTTTCACCATTACAAGTAATGAACCCCTTGAAAACCCCTTTTTTTAAACAAAAAGCAAGGAGAAAAATCATGTTTATTTTATTTTCATTTTAGAGACAGCACCTAGATGCACATATCTACAAATTTTTGTAGAAAAACTGCAAGATTATCAGCACTGATTTGGTCTATATGTTACAGAAAAACTGTAAAACACTGAAACATCTGCAGAACAGATGTCTTTACTCTCAGAAAACAAAGGGACAATAAAAATGTATGAACTGCCCCACACAGAAAAAAAACCTCGAACTGTTATTACTAGCTGCTGAATCATGCACTGCTGGAAATAGAGATTGCTTTTATTCCCCTCAAGGATATGTGACATTGTTTGGGATTTGAATGATAAAGATATCCAAGATGAAACTGACAAAAAGGATGCAAAACAGGGACAGAGACCTAGAAATACCCATTGTATTCCTTGCTTATGTAACACATCAAATACCAGTGAATTCTTAAGAGAAAAATATTCAAGGGTACATACATTTAAAGAGTAAGAAACGTACAGAGAATTGTGCTCACTGTCAACAGAAACTGCTGTACATCCTTTACATTCTAACAGAATAGGCAGGTATTACCTTTTTAGGAGATATTTAGATAGCATAGAACAAAATAATTGTTGAATACATACCACTTAACTCACCTGAGAATGTAAAACAGACAGAAGTCGGTAGTATTCTTTAAGTTCCTGATGTAAGGCTGCACAAAAACTCTGTAAGAGAAAGAAAAAAATAAAGCAAAGCAATCAGGAGAAAACCGTCTGATTCACAACACTTCCAACATAGTTGGAAAATTCCTGATGTTTCAGCATAAAAGCCAATTCTTAGAGAAATCTTCCCTAAGAGCTGCATATACCTTTTCCAAGAATTTATACAAGATTTTTTTTTTTTTTAATAATCATGTAAGATACAGTATGCAGTGAATTAGAATTTAAATTTCAGGAAGGCCTCTAACAACAGAACACAGAAGTTAGGCAGCTATCATTATATTTACAGTATAGACTATATGACATGAACAAGAAAGCACAATGCTTATAAAAACACTCCCAATAAATGCTGCCAGATTAAGTACTCTATATAATTGACCTTTCATCAATTCACAGTTATATATAATTCATGACTTGACATGGAAGAAATGAACAACACAAAGTATGTCTTCAGGAATCTGTAGAATGTGCAGAAGTTAATTTAAGCCAGAACTAAAGCAAAAACTCTTCTCTGTAAAACAATTCTAAGCACAACTACTTTAGGTTGTTTAAAAATCCAGATCAATTTTAAAAACAATTCCTGAAATAATACTTGTTTAGTGATAAATATTTTCCACAGTTTAGGGTTTGGGGGATGTCTTGCTTTGCTTTTGTAATGGTCTTAACATACAAACTAAAAAAAATCCCTGCAGCACATTTTTTTAAACAGAACTAAAAATATGGCTCATTAATTTGGGACTAAGTGAAAAAGACTTTAAAACCCCACAAAGAGTGACCAAGGTTTTCTATTTGTTTGGTTTCTTGGGAGAATACTCTCATGGCATACACACAAATTCTTCAGAACTTTCTAATCAATTCTCAGCTAATGAATTTGATATCCATTTTGATGGATTTTTTTCTTTTTTAAATGGGAAATTTCCCAGGATTTTCCCTTTAAGGCCTTTTAAAATTACGGTCAAAAGAATCTGCAAAAAAATAAGGAAAATTTCATAGAAAGAACACAAGAACTTGAAGTAAAATATTTATTCACTAGAGTATGTAAAAGGCAGAAATAATTTCTAGAAGCACAAGGAGAAAATAAATCTTCTTTCCTGCTAAGCAGCTAAGAAGCCTAGGGAAAAAAAAAGTCATTAATCTTGCCATTGTGTCCTTTTTTAGGGAAAGGAGGTTCCTTTCGTCAACTCAATGTTGTAAATGGCAAAGAAATTTGACATTCATTTTATTCCAGAGGATACTGAAGGGCAAAAAGAAATCCCCTTATGTGTAACTCCACTTTTTATTTCTTCTCACTTGCTTCTCCAGTAAATTTTGCAACCTATTAAAGCAGCACTTGCCAAGACAGAGGGCAGAGCAGAGCCTCCAAGAAAACAATCAAAGGCACTGTTATGCTCAAAAAGGAAGAACAGTAATCACTGACTTTAATTATTTAGTAGCCAAAAGGATTTAGAATCTATCTGGTCACCAATTCTTCAGAGAAGCTTTACAAATTAAAATTTATATCCAGTACCAATTCCTGCATCACAAACCACATATTTGCTTCCTAAACTGTTACAGGAAAACTGGACATTATCCTAGAATTCTGATTTGGTCTGCTTCAAAAGAGAATTGAGGAAGGAAACAGAATGCTTGTTCAAGAGAAAAAAATTAAAATGCCCACTAGCTCAACTGTATCTAAATGGGCAAAATGCCAAAGTGCAGGCTAAATTATATTTAACTGCCTATTATTCTTTTTATTTTCTGAGGACAAAGTAAAACTTAGATATTAATCAGCAAAGGTAGGAAAGTATAAAGCGTAATATATTGTTGTATCTCTACTTCTAATGTCAATACCGGACATTTTGTATGGTAAAACCAGTCACCAGAATCATAACAGAAGAGGTGACAGACATCTTATTCTACACCTGGTTTAAACAGGGGTTTACACAATCATTCTTTCTGAACATTAAGCGAAAGATGTTTTATAACAATATACACTGTTGTGCTGAATTCTTTAATGCACAGAGTGCAGCACCTGAAATTCTCAGCTATAAAAGCCATGAAGAGCATGAAGGCATTCTCTCTGTGCCCAGATACTGACAGCAAGAGTAGAATATAAATTTTTATTTGTACGTTTATGTCCTAGAAATATACACAAGTGCTTGCCTCAAGCAGAATTAGCGGCATTAGAGCTATGCAGATTCAGGTAACTTAACAGCACAGCCTCCTGCACAGGATCTGAAACCTGCATACAGAAGCCAAGATACTGCACATTTAAATTCACTGAAGAATTAAAGTTCTCCCCTTTCTGTAAACTTGAAGATTAAAGCCAGAGATGGTAAAAATAAGCACAAGCAGGAAGCTGCTAGATAAAGAATAAAACTTCACCCAGATACAAAGGGGAGAGTCCAAAGAAAATGCATACATAGTAGCACTACCATATAAAACATGGAAATCAGCATTGGATCAGTAGAAAAATAGTTATTTATATGTATCTAGAAGGGTTACCTAGAATAAGAGACAGAATGGAACAGAATAAAACATTAGAAAAGTAGGAAGCACTACAGTGTCTCTACTGACCTCTTAAGAAAAATTAGATTGAAGGGAGAAGCACTTCAATTTCTTGGCAGATTAGGTAGGATGTTATGGCTAGAGGCAAGGATAACATTTCTGTCGACTCAGAAGGGATAATATCCAGTTTTACAGAGGGAGCAAGTGAGAGGAAACAGGAATGTCTTAGCAGTAAATGTGGTTTTGGGTATTACAGCAGCAGTGAAGTTACTGTAGACTATAAATCATGATGATGAAACCTATAAAAACAAAAATTAATATTCTTTTGATGCTGTATTCAAAAGAAAGGGCAGAAGATAATGGACTACTTGCATTTTATGTAAGCTAGTGCAGTACTAATACATGAACATTAACAATAGCTGACAAGAATGTCTTCTGCACAGGTAGCTAACAACTGAATTGGTGATTAATTACCTCAGGGATGAAATCATCCCATTTAAGAAATGTTTTGCTTATGAACATGCATGAACAATTTTAAAATACTGGGTTTTTTTTAAAAAGTGAGATTAAGAAAAAGAATTTATGAGTGGTTCCATCTAAAAATTACAGGGGCAAATCCTTAAGATCAGAAAGAGCAAATGTCTTTTTCTTGCCTTCTGACATATCGAATGCAGCATCCTCAAAAGGAGTAAATCAAATGATGAATGATTCAAGCTCTAAAGTTTATGCATCATTCTAGCACTGCATTTACTCTAAGATCAAATACTGTAGTTAGATTGTTTTTTCTAGCTGACCCACCTGTCCCACAAGTCCAAATGCACGATCCAAACTCCTCTGGTCTGTATATTTTCTTATTTTGTTATGTAGCCACCCCAACTCTGCAAGTCTACTTGTTGTATCTCGGAGAGATTTGGACAAGCTCACCTATAAAGTTAAACAAATTAAAGTTTAAAAAAGTTAAAGTTATAAAGAAACGAGTTTGCAATTAAGTCAAATCTGCCATGCCAATACTGGTTTCTTCACAAAAGTCTCTCTTATAAAAAAGGCAGTTTGAGAAAAAAATAATTTTAAATTCTACAGTACAGATACTGCAAAAAAGCAGACAACCACATAATTAACATTATATTTATACACACATGCATTGAAAAGGCAGCAGCAACAAACTACTGGCAACTTTGAGACCTTCTCTTTTGGAAAGCTTAATGTAACAGTATTCATGCACTTTTTTTACATTAGGCAAGTATGGCAATAAGAAAATGGTCTTCAGAAGAAAGGGAGAAATCTGCATTTTCATGTAGTATCAGACTTTATCTTATACTGACAACCAGCAAGACTGAAAATATGAGAGTTGTAGCAAAGGTGTTAATGACTAAAACTAATTAAAAAGCTTTGACGAAATAATTAGCTATTGCTACATGTGAAAGAAACCTTCATTAGAAAATAAATGACCCAATGCCTGACTAGGCAGCAGGAACACAAACTTCCAGAACCCAACTTCCAAGGTTAAGTCCAACTTTTAGAAGTTATTTAATCGTATGTCCTTCTGAACTCTCCTAGTCTGTTTCTGTTTTTTTCCTAGTATCCCATTTGCCTTGCAAGCCTGCCTTAGTCCCAACACCCTATTTAGCTACCACTATATTTTTCATCTGAATCGGTAATTTCTTCCTCAGAATTAACAACAGGTAAGACATTTCCAACTTGAGATTTTCTTCTTCCCCATTTCACCATGTTACTCAAGAACACTATCATCAAGTACTCATAACTTCATTGAATAAAAAACCCCAAACAATCTGACTGATAACACAGACAATGAGAAAGAGACTGACCTTTGCCCACAGCAACTGGGCCTATCCTACCTCTACAGACAATTTTAACTTTGACAGCCTGCTGGAACATTCAAAACCAAAGCAAGGAACTGTTCTAAGAAGTTAAGCTGCCAAATTAGGAATCAATGTCCTTCATTAAACATTTTAGTTAGCAGTACAGGCATTCTCCAAGATAACAATTAGTGTCAGAGCGTGTTATCCACACCAGTGTGGGCTTGAACCAGGCTGCAGCATTTGGTTGTAAGACCAGAGTTCAGTCCCTAGCCCTCTTGTTTACCCACAGAGGTACAGCTTTAACTTCTTGAACAACTTCTGTAGGGTAAATTCCAGCCCAAACAAGCATAATTGGACACAGAAATCCTGCCCGCAGCTAAAGCCAAAGAGATGACAAAAGAATTATTTAGAATTCTGCAAGTACAGAGTACTTGGCAAACACTGAGCACAGCGCACATCCGCTGGAATTAAGTGAGGAACAAGCAAAATTAGCTTGTGTTATTACATTTGTATGTCTTAGATCAAAACAAAAGCTGCTATCTTATACAATGCTGAATGCCACCACCAGATCTAATATTAACACTAATATTAGGAAACACTGCAGCAAGAATAGCACCTTATAAAGTGTGCTTCTTTCTGGGAAAAAAAAAACCAAACCAACAACCCAGACAATGAGATTGTTAGCTGAGGGAGAACTACATGCTTTGACTACTATTTTGCCCAATGTGCAGCCAATACAGCTAGAGGAGGTATGATCTTGGTCCTCCTTGTTTTTCAGAAGTTGTTCCAGTTGCAGCTCTGGTGATTCAGATAATCTCATCTTCACCAGGTTTGGTAGATCAGACCAAGTACAAATAAGAGAGTGGAAGATGACTGACTTCACAAAAATTACTGACAAAAAAGTTCTTGGGCAAAGATTATTCAGCTGGTTTGTAGTCAGTAATTAAACTCCTTGAATTACAAGTTCCAAGTAGAACAGCTTCTGACCTCAAATCAGCCTATTGGATATGAAAGCTACACAGAAAACCAATGAAACCCATTGCCAATTTTGTATTCACTAAGTTTTTTTCACATTCCTCCCGAAAAATAAATTATGCTACCCTTCTTTTGCCATATATAAATTCATATATGGAATATGATTTACTCAGTAAAGATGTTGAGGAATTACAAACTTGGCATCATCTTACAGTTAGATGTTTATTAAGAATCTGTTAATTAAGAAGATTTAACTTACTTAACAAGAGTTAGGTTTTTCCATTTATCCCTCCATTAAGCAGACATAAATGTCACTGTAAAGTAATGGTGAACAACTATACATTTCACATCTTCCTACTATTATGAAGGAAAAAAGGAAATTAGCTCATCTATCAATTTAAGACCTGTCTACTATGCTCTTGCCATGTGAAATGGACCCAAATAATTTCCCTGCCCATTTAAGGACTATGTAATATTGCCATAGTAGAAAGTTTTTAATAGAGGTGAAAATTGAAAGCATTGTCCTTCCATCTGAACAAGAACATGAAAACCAATTAGCAGAAACTGAACTCTGAAGCTGTACTGTGTAAATACTGAATATGAAGATGTTAAAGTAACTAAGGACATTTTTTGTTCTTTGCTCAGCTGACCCAATCATACATTTGGGGTTTCTTTGAATTGCAGATGGGCTTAACATCTCACCACCTTAAAGCAAAGTCTCTCAGGCATCTCTCCTATTTGATGTCTTCATTCAAATTCACATCACGCCTTTCTTCAGTCTACCACCAGTCCTTTCTTTCCTAGGTAATCTGCACCTGATCACTTATAATTGTAATCAGGCCCATAACATCAAGTGGCTAGCATCCATTCTATATCTCAAGCTGTTAAATTTAATTCAATAATAACACAGTCAAATGCCTGCATCTACTTTATATTAATTCTTATACACTAGAGAGGACAAAAGTTGACGGAAGTCCTCAAAGCCGTAACTAACAAGTCCTTCTACTGGATCAAGATTTGGGAGACTATTCATGTTTTGTGAAATGCTGTATTTTCTTTCTGGCATCTAATCTACCCAACCAATTTTCAATTACTATTGTTGAAACTACTCTGTTGTATTAACAAAAGAACCCCCAAAACCAAAACAAACGAAACCAGCACAAAACAAACAAAACAGCTGGTAAAGAGAATACAGACTTGTAATAATATTTTAACTTTTTTGCATGTTTCTCACAGCTATTTTCCCCCTTCTAATATACTTCTTATATACTTCTCTGCTCACATATGAAATACAAGTCACCATACAGTACCTTTCCCTCCACTTTATAGCAATTTTCAGAATTGCACATTTTGATATTTTTTCCATCTATTCCCTGGAAGACATATAAAACATCTCTTACAAGATTTGCTTCCGTTATTTCAACAGAACCTAGAAAAGAAAAAACCAAAAACAAAACAAGTATTTAGATTTGTTGAGACAATTAGTTTTGATTACAACTTTAAAGAGCTATTTAGATGCATAGCCACAAAAACCTAAAACTATAAAAACTATAAAGCCTGTTCTTGTAACCTGTAAAGAAATGGTTTTGGTCCTCTGAGTCTTACAGGAAAGACCAAGATTGCCTTTACCTGCTTCTAATGCTACCTGTGGTTCTCTCAGAGCAGTCAGCTTGTATGGCACAGGGCATGTCCTACTTTAACTGACACATCAGCCAGTTCTTAAACTTGTTATCTCCTCTGATCCAACACCAGTGCAAGCTCTGAGGCAAGCACCACAGTAACTTTATATTTCTTTAAAAAACAGCTGAAGCTGTTAAACAGACTTACAGATTAACCTCTTCTACATTCACCTATGAAAAGAACAGTTAATTCAGAAGGAAGAGCTGCTTGTTGCATAATGGCTTTCAATCACATATGCCACTGCTCAGTGAGAAGACTGATCAAATCAGACTGCATAACAGCCATGGAGCTAGAAAATATTGAAGTGTAAATACTGTTTCTGAAGATAAATATATCTTTGATTTAGAAAAGCTTTTGATATTGTAACATACAGTTTGCTTCTGGTTCTTATCTCTAGTCAGAAGTTAGATTGTGTTAGAGATATAAGATATTTATGAATGTAAAATAAACATAAGATCAAAAAAGTCACTGTGTAGGCCATTAAAACTATCCCCATTTCTTCTGGGCAAACCGTCATATGCTTTTGTAAATTCATTAAGGATTTCAAGAATTAAACGATTTTAACAACAACTATCCAGAAACTGAGATGCTACAACATGCTTCTCCCAATTTAGATAGTACTCTTAGTCTTGTCAGTTTGCCTCCCCAACAATCCACTTTCCCAGAAAAAAACAAGAAAAATTAAATTCTACTCTTATTTCAGCAGAAGGAGTCTTCAAGGTATCATTTAAAACTCAGTCTCCCCCTGTAACAATAAGATGTGCATGACTGTAGGTTGTCCCTCTTAGGCACTTGTAGTGAAATGGTGAAAGATGCAAGTGCACATTTCTTTAACTGATAAATAATACAACAAGTATTAACATCAGCCATACAATGCGCTTTTTAATACTCTGTGTGTAGACGTAACAGTAAGAAAGCTTCAAATAAAAGCAAGCAACTTTAGGAGAAAAAATTAATTACAGGAATTTTATATTCATAGAACTGTATCTTCTTGAAAATAGACTGAATGCAATATATTCTGAACGCAGTCCTACTTCTATTTCTACACCAGCAAGTGACAACATTTAAGACAACTGTCAGTCCTTATACCCATCCCACACAGGAACCAAAGTCACAGCTGCTGGCTGACTCAACACAAGAAGTATTGCTTTTTATAGCAATCAGTATAATAAATTAAGAGGCAGTGGTAGATTTTATATGTTTTTCTATTTCTTTTTCCTATGTTTTTTTCTGCTCCTTTTTCTACTTATTCTTTTTTTCCCTATTGTTGTATGTATTGAAACTACCACATATATAAAACACATATTAACACATGTTAACTAGGCTCTATATGCCAAATGTTGTCCTCAGATACACCAGTACAATTCTGATCTATAAGCCACTGCTTTGTACACTGCTACTCAAAAATGCAGAGGCTGGCAGACAGGCTATATTTTAGTTCCTTAATATCCACACTTATTTGTACAGAAGGTAAAAACAAACCAAAACAAAGCACCACAAACAAAAGCCTGCATCTCTTATCTTTCTTTGCCAGAGAATAACGTTGCTATGGGATGTCAACATCTGCCATCAGCTCATTTATTCAGAACTTACTTTTACAGTAAGAGTTGCCACAGAGATCACCTGTTAAACAATTCCTCCTTAGTTACACCTGTGTAAATTCAGAATAGATCCTCTAGGCATCAGCTTCAAGTTTACAGACACTTAATCATGGACTTAAATTAGCAATATTAGGAATTTAAGAAGAAATTCTTTACTGTGGGGGCTGTGATGAGGCACTGGAACAGGTTGCCCAGAGAATTGTGGAGGCCACATCTCTGGAAGTGTTCAAGGATAGGCTGGATGGCTCTCTGAGCAACCTGGTCTAGTGGAAGGTGTCCCTGCCCAGAGTAGAAGAGTTGGAACAAGATGATTTTTACGGTACCTTCCAACTCAAACCATTCTGTCATGAGTCATTCACCAGTCTGTATTTATATTTTTTTATTTTATTGACAATATCTTACGTCACTTCTTCTGAATACAACCACTGTAAACATTATGCTAACCTAAAGAAGAAAGAGGTTTAAGAGCTCTATATTCCAGTACACATTTCCAAGTTCTGAAAGACACAGAACCACAAAGAGATGAGTATTTCAACATGTTCTGATTACTGAATTCTATCTGACTCTAAAAATAATAGCAACTTCTGATCATCAAAAGAAAGATCATTGCTCACATGTCACAATCACTTAACTATATGATAAACACTGGAATGAACTCAGTCGTTTAAGAGGAGCAGTCCAACTAACCAGTGCAAAAAAGAAACCAACAACCAGCCAAAGAGATTGTGGCCAAACATACTAGTCTTGTACATTTGCCTCTATCCTTCTATTAAGCACATTCTAGAAAAACACTCTTCAAAAAATCAACATGCTATGATTCCAAAATAATTCAAAATATATGGAGGATATAAATAACTGTAGAAAACATGATCTTTAACAAATACATCTTTGCTCACCACTTGTATCCCCTTCTCGCCTAGACCTTGGCACACCACGAGAGACAGCATTTGAAAAGCCTTTTGAGGTAGTGCTTTGTAAAGAAGGCTGGCTTGCAGTTAAAGTCCATGCAAGACGTGACCCTAGCTGCTGACGGAGGCAATCTCCAACGCCCGGAGCTTGATAGGATTGTCTAAAAGGATGAAAGGAAGAAACATCTTTAAAAACTTTGATTCTATACCCATTATATGGGGTGGAGTGATGCAAATTTTGAAAAATGCCCCAAGTTTTTGCAGATGTTTTGTGGGGGGAAGGGGGGTGGTGGTGGTTTAATAAAGGAACCTTAAAAAAGGGTAGAGAACACAAAAGCAATTAATTTCTTCCTATAAGTCTACACTTTCAAAAAAGCCCCCAACCTGTAGAAAAGGTAAGTGTAAGTTTGATAGACATGATTTCATATCAAAGATTAACTTTGATAAAACGTGTAATTATACTGAAATAGGTTAAAAGTGAAGGCACTATAAGAATAATAAACACAGTCATAGTAGAAAAACCTAACTATTTAAGTTTTGTTATTACCTGAAGTTACATGTCAAAGAGCTAAAGGAAAATGGAGAAAGAGGAGAAAGTTCACTTTCCAGCTACTCTGCTCTTTCAGATAGTTTGTATCAACTGCCTGAAGATGTACTTAAGGAGGGAATATCCAGACAAGTCCCAGTTTCCCTTCCTTTCAAACTTGTCAATTCTTTTCACAAAGTCTTAACCATGAAAAACTGCCACACTGGCTAAGCTCCAGTTGGAGCTCCCCGGTTAGCCAGCATCTTGGTGAGTTTTTCTGCCAGGTCCTTCATCACTCTAGGACAAATCCCCTCCAGTCCCATACACTTGTGAGCATCTAAGTGGGTCAGGAGGGCAGTAACTTCTCCCTCCTAGATTAGAGTGGATCCATTCTGCTCCCTGTCCATGTCTACCAACTCAGGAGGCCACATGTCCTGAGAACAACTGGTCTCAGTGACAAAGACTGAGCTTTCCTGTATTTAGCATTAGTAAATCATCAGAGTACAACACTGAATTTTGGCTGTTCAGAAGAATGTAAAAAGAAAAACAGATATAAAGAGAAGTTCAGCAGGAATGAAACTCACAGAAAGTTCTAATTTGCGTTATTCAGTTCACAGACTGCAGGACGAAAGAGCACAGTGAAATTGCAATAAAATGGAACAGTATGAACAGGTCAGAACAAGAATATGCCAGAAAGAGGGTAGGTTCTGCTGATATTTTTAAGTAAGCAGATATAAGAAATAACCTCACTGACATATCTTTCTATATTGTACCAGGATTATACAATGATTGAGGCTAGAAGCGAATTCAGGAGATCACCTCCTACAACCCTTCTGATCAAAGCAGATCAACAACAGGTTAGCTGGTGCACTGTTCAAGTCATGCTTTTAGTATTTTCAAGCATGGAGACTACACAACCTCTCAGGGAAACACATTTCAGTGTTTTGCAATATGCCCCCACCCTCAAACATACAGATTTTTTTCCCTTTTGATTAACTAGGATTTACAACTCACTGATTTTGCCAGTTACCTCTTGTTCTTCCCCTGACCCAAAACAGTCTAGCTCAGTTTTCTCTATGCCCCTTGTCATACCATTACAGAGGTAACATCCCAAGACTTTTCTTCTCCAGGCTGAATAACTTCAGGTCTCACTTAGTGTTCCCTCATACGTCAGGATGCTTCAACCCCTTAAATGGTTTTGGGTTTTGTTCTCCAGACCCCTTCTTCCAGCCCGCCTATGTCTTTTCTTTGTACTACAACTGGATCCGGTGTTTCAGATGTGTCCTCATCAGTACAGAGCAGTAACAAGTTTTATTTGCCTTACCCTCCTGGTGAAGTCCTTCATAACACAACCCAGGAGGTTCCTTAGCCTTCTTCACCACACATTGCAGACTCATGTTCAACTTGGTGCCTACCAGGAATCCCAGGACATTTTCTGTAAAGCTGCTCTGCAATCAGTCAGCACCCAGTATTGTCCTGGTGCACAGTTATTCCTTGCCAGGTGCAGGAATTTGAACTTCATCAGGCTCCTGTGAGCCTGTGTCTGGAGCCCACTGAGCTCCCTCTAACAAGCAGATTAATGACCTCCTTTAACAACCACTCCTCCCAGCTCCATACCACCTGCAAAGTTACCAAATATTCACTCTGTGCCACCAGGTGGGATGAAGAATGTAGCTTCTGTTGACACCATTAAGGACTGGGTTCCAACTGGACTTTGTGTCGCTAATCAAAATCTTTTTGAGTCTAGCAGCTTGAGTACACCTCACTGTCACCTTACCTAGTCCATGTTTTATTCAGTCTGTCAGTAAGGCTGTCACAGGCAGGCAGCATTAAAAGTCTTAGTAAGGTTGAAATAAGCAACAATTACTGCTCTCCCCTTGTCTCATCATAGGAGGCTGTAAGATAGGCCAAGCATGCCTTTCTGAACTCTGTGCTGACCACTCCTAGTCCCCTGCTTCTTGTCCATCATGTGTCTGGACATGCTTTACAGAAAACAAAGACTTTCCTAAGGGTCTCAGTGTCCTGTGCTGACTTTACCAGCACAAAGGCAAAACAAGCACCAATACCTCAAGTTTTTTCACATTTGTCACCTAAGTACATACCCCTTGAACAGGGACCCCTGTTTTCTCTAGCCTTCCTTTACTGCTTATGTAGTTGCAGAAATATCTGCTGTCTCCCTTCATGCATCTTGACAGATTAAGCTCTAGGTCAGTTTAGGATTTCATTGCAGTCACTCTGCCACTGGATGCTCCTTTGCACCTGGCCCTGCTTCTATCTTTTGTACACTTTTTTGTATCTGAGTTTTGTCAGAAACAACTTGGTTCTCCATGCAGGCCTCCTGCCACTTAATTTCTCCTTTCCTGTTTCTTTCCTAAGCTTGCAGGAGGTGATCCATGAATATCAACCAGCTCTCTAGTCTGGCAGTTGAGCCAGATGATCACTGTTGCTCCCTTCAAACAGAATTATCTATTCTGTTCTCTCCTTAATCTTTCTTTTCTCCAGGGCAGCCTCTCAGGGGATCTTTCCAAGAAGATCTCAGAAGAGTCCCAGTTCTCCTACCCTGAAGTCAGGGACTAAATACTGCTTTTTACCATGATTTCACTTTCAGAATCCTGAACTACATCATCTTATCACTACTGCAGTATTTGTACTGTAAAGCCTATTAGTAACAATAAAATCCAGTTCTGTCAGCACTAATTCCATAATATGTCAAATACACTCTACTAAAAAAATATGTCTTCAACTCAAAAAATAAAAGCTTTGGTCCTTTCTGAAAATACATCTTGTGATTTGGTGTTTATTTCACAACTCTGGGGGGTGGGAAGGAAAACTAGGATACAAGAAGATAGTGATTAAAAATGGACACATATGACAGCCATTTATGGCTTCATGTAGTCATATGCCAGCACCTGATATTCCGAAGTGTTCAGCTCAGGAACTCAGCTTCTCTGCATCTAAAGTGGGATTTCCAGTGGAATACAAAAGCAAAGGGTGGAGGAAAGAAAAGAAAAAAAGAAAAAAGGCAAGTCTTCTCCAAACCTATCTGTAAAGTGAAATTTACCCTGGAATGAGTGATTGTGGAGTTGGAGTTGGCCCATTTAGGGCATACAGGCTGATGCTGCTGATCCCACTGCTCCCCATGCTGCAGGAACTCTGGGCAGATTGAGCACTGCGATCCTGGTAATTCAATGGAAGGGTCTGAGGCCTGGCATAGTAATAAGGGGTTGAGTGAGCATCCCGTGGCAATGCTTGAGCAAAAAGCGTGGCATAATTTGACACCTGAAAAGGAAGGAATAATTTTAAAAAAGTGGAAATTGTTGTAAATCACATCTTCAGTGAACATGAGTATAATACCATAAACACAATAAATATATCAAGACCACGTTTATTCAAAGAAAAATTTGTTGATATAATTGTCATGACAAAAAGGTGTCTTACAGTGAGCAACAGTACTTTTAGCAACACAACTTCTTTTTGCCTGCAGAAAGTCATTAGCAATAGCTGCAAAAAGCACTTTGGTGCCAGCAGAGCTGCAACTGCATTTTGCTTTCCCAACTTCATTTAAAACTCATTATCACATGAGCAAGCATCACACCACCAAGCAGAAAGCAAACATAAAAATCACCCATCTAAAATACTCACAACTTCAGTTACACATGTTGGACAGCTCATATTTTTACATTTATGTAGTGTAAGAAAACTACACCAAATATTGCAGGTACTTAAGTCAACTGTTTTCTTCCTTTCGGCTTCACACATCGATATCATGAAAACAACCTGAGGTATTGGTTAAGTCTGGATAATGATTCTTAAAGACATCTAAAATAAGTGACACACATTCACTATTTCTCAGAAGCAAGAAAAATCTCCTCACCTACCTTGTTAGACTGTTTACGTGGATCTTCACTAAGGCTAAGCAGGAGGTAGAGTATTGACCATTTATTTTTCAAAATGCCCTTCAAAAAAAGATGAAGACAAATATAAATAAGTTTAACTCTTGATGATAACAAAATTATTATTAATTATCCAACTTCCTAATATATACATATAGAAACAAATTTTCCAGATAAATAAGACTAACTCAGAATCATATTCCTGAATAAACTGAGAATGTTCAGTGCAGCCTCTGTATTGCTAATTTTATAAATTTTTTCCACTGTGTTCAAATCATGAATTCTCATCTGCTCTGAGATCAGCAAACAGGCTCAATTTAAAATTCATAGCTACTAAGACCGAGGTTTATACAAAGGTGAATTGTTACCAGCATTCCCATTCTCCCACCACTTAAAACATCTCAGATGCAGCCATTAATTTAATCAAAAAATGAAAAAAGAAAACTCTTGGTGAAGTTTTAAGCAAGGACCTGTCTTTTCTCCCTTTTCCCCTCTACTCTTCTTTACAGGAAGGCCTCAAAAGTGAGGGTTTCGATTTCTATTACGTTAAATGCCATTGAACAGAGCTACCAAAAATTTCATAGTTTAAGATAGAGACACTGTTAAAATGAAACTTGAGAAATACACAACATAGTCTTTATCAAACAGACAGAGACTTTTAGAGCAAGACTATCATCAATTTTAGATCTCCGCAGAAAGCTGACCAAGTTCAGCTATAGTCCAAGCTACAAACAGAATACTTTAAAATGAAGGCACTACTAAAACTATTTATTTTAAATATGCACTTTCCTAGATATGTTACTCCATACTTCTAACACCTGCACCTGAATTTACCAGGGACATAGAACCTTATGATGGACATTAAGCTGAGTCAAAGAAACTTACACAAATTCCCTCACAATACTGATCAGGTTATAATCTGCAATACTAAGCAATGCTGAATATAAAGCAAACTTGAGTCATATCAAGATTCAATACAGACTCCATCCCTTATGAAGCAACATAATTTACCAAAGCTCTACATTTTTATATAAGACTAAAAGGAAACATTCTATATTATTATGTAGAGCACAATTCCATTATCTTCTGCTTTGATCCCAAAAAAAAAGGAAAAAGTAGAGGCATTGCATCTGTTGCAGGTAACTAATACAGCAACTGATTAAGTAGTGGTGAAGAAGGAGCAGCAGCTGCTTCTTCTTCCAGCCAGGATAGAATAAATCCAAGTGCTCTGAGAAGCATGGTTTGCTCAACTGGCAGGCTGCCATATAAATAAGCACTGACCTCCTTTCCTGTTTGGAGTAATAGATGAAACAAAGTTAAAACAGATTCACACACTTTTTTTCCCCCCTCCCAACTGCTTTCAAGAATTGTTGGAAGAAGAGCCTCACTGATACAGAAAATGTATATCCCTTTGAGCCCTTCCCTATGCTCATAGGAAAAAGCAATGATTGTACACCATTAATAATAAACCTAACATCAGGTTGAATAATAATTGGTTGTGTGAATTTTAAAGAAGCCATGATACTATTTTATATACACAAGATGCTAGCAGAGGAAAGAAAGAGGTTAGAAGAACCTTAAATGTTTAAGGAGGCAGTAATATACCAGAATATGGCCTGCATTACAGAAGAATAAGCGAACATATAACACAGGCAAGACATTTTGTTCCAAAGATTAGTCATCATGCTCTGCAGCACTTTGCCTGCCAAATGGTGATGCAGTACATAAGCTACAGAAACATGTTATACAAAGTCTGTACTAAGAGCTGTCTGCAAATCAGTGCTCTGCCATACAAATCAGTGCAATTAATACACAAACCCACAGGGTACCGTAACCAGGACAACTTACTCAGTAACTGGAGCTCCATACACTAACAAAGTAATGGGTAAGTCAAGTATGGATGAGGGGAGGAGAAGAACCATGTTCTGACTAGCCATACTCTCCACAGAATACCTTTTTTTGTAATCTTTTGTAATCTAGCATTATCATGTTCAACTCACGTTCTCTACACACTAACATATTTTGTCAGAACACTGGCATGCAGTATTCCTTGATTAACACTGGCGTTAAAGCCATCCAATCCAGCAAAGCTTTAACCTTCAACACTGAAGACCTGGAGCAGTTAAAAATTCAGATGCATGAGACTACTAGATTAGTAAAATTAATACACTGCAAAGCATTTCTGTAAAATAAATGATGAGAAAATTCATCAGTTTTACATATAAAATGAACCCTTTATTTCTATAGAGTTCATTTCCTCTTATGAAGTACCCCTTCATACAACTTGAATCAAATAATAGAAATATAGCTAGGGTTGAAAGGCATCTCTAAATGTTGTCTGGTCCAATCCCCTTGTTTAAAGCAGGGTGATCTACAGCAGGTTGCCCATGACAATGTCCAGTCAGGCGTTGACTTGTCTCCAAGGATGAAGACTCCACAACTTTCCTAAGCAAGCTGTTTGAGTATTTAACTATCCTCCCAGAAAAAATATTGTTCATGACCTGAGCAGCCTCCAAAACAATTCTAACATCACAAGGATGCTTATGAGTCCTTTCAGTCTCTTCATACATTTATGAAACTACCTGTGAACCAAGTTTTCTGTAGAGTTCTGAAAACAAAGCAGCATCTGCTTCCCTTCTTTGTCGCACAACTGTTTAAAAAAAAAGAAAAAAAAGTAGATTACAAATTTGGAAGTGTAACAGTCATGTCTTAACATATACTTGTGGTAAATTATAAAATGCAACCAAGAAAGCTTCAGGATGCTAGACTGTTTCATTGTATTTACTTAAGCACTTTGACAGTTTTCATTTTAGCTGCATTCCAGCCCTGAGAATTCTTGCAATGCAAGTGATTCAATATAAGTATCTGCTTTTCTTAGCTCAAACAAAATGTACATTTTTTTAAGTAAGTGTCCTGGTAAAGTCTAGTCTGCCATTCAGTAGGTTTAGGGAACTAAGGGACTGAAGACACAACTGAAAGTAGATATGCATTAAAGAATGTTATAAAAACTACATGCAATTGCTCCCAAACTAGAGTGTAATTGTTTTTATTTTAGGCAATAAAATCAAGACAAAAAGTAGTAATGCCATTTTCTGCAAGTCAGGCAGAATTCCAGGGTCACACAACTTTCATATATTACAAAAAATATTAGACTCAAATCAGTGCCAGTTACAGAAGTACCTTCTCAGAGAAGACATCTTTCAACTAATATTTCTTATAAAGTTATGTTGCAGCAGAAAGAGCCATGTTTAAAAAAAACCAAGAAAATAAAGACATCTGAAGAAACTTCAGTGATAAGAAAAATAGCTATTAAATGTTAGAAATGCTAATTAGCATCAAATGTCACTGGTAAGTACAGTAAGTCATTACTTCGGTGGTATCTCCAAAATAAATATCAAGTTAGAAGGATATATATCCAGTCACTTGTTACATGACGACTAATATAAGCTTACAAGCTGAAGCTGGGGAGGAGGATGAGGGAGACAGTCCTCTTCAGAAAACTGGCAACAGGCCCAAAGGATATATGCTGTCCTATCTACAAGTAGCCAAAGCATGGCAGGATGTGTTTATTGTAGATTCCAGTGTTTTGGAGTTGTAGCTAGAGGAATTCTAATGGGCTTATTTGTCTATCAGCAAGTCACGGAAGCTCTGCATTAGCAAAAACATACACATGGACTTTAAACCAGTTACAACCACTGACTTCAGTTATCCTAATTCAATCTCTGAATATTCAAAGCTCAAATATGAAGCTTTAATTTCATCAGCACAATTCAAATAATTGTTTCTGGACATGCTATGGTGCAGTAGAATCTGCTGAAAGCAGTATTTGGCTTTTCAAGAAGAATTCATCATGCCTCCTTTGGATACGCACAGTGCAACACTTGACTCAGAGCAGCAAAGAGCACAATGGAATGAAAATGCAACATCCCTTACAAAGTCATGGTCTGTGACTTTTTTTTTTTTTTTTTAAAGAAGGTGTATGCAGAAAACTTGTAGAGAAACTGAAGGAAAGTCCTAAGTCACAAACCATTCCATCAATTCCCAGGACGCTCATGCAGCAAGTTTCACACAGGTGCTCATGAAGTTAATTGTGCCAATGTGTACTATTACTGAAGTGTACATCTGAAAAATCCCCCTCTTTTACTCTTCTAAGAAGAAATAAGAACTCATAAATTCCAAGCACTATTAAGGTGAAAGGAGTGCAGTATTAATTACTCTTTGTCTTCATAGTGGCTAAGATACAAAGCAGCGAGGAAAGTTTAAGCTGAGTACTCAGAAAAATCTGAGCTGTGAAAACAAATAGCCACTCAGGAATAGTCACCAGGAAATTAATGGCATTTACATCATAAGATTTTCAGGAAGTAAGCATTAGTAATAGATTTGATAACTATCTGTGAGGCAGAGTTGTCCCCTTTTCAGAGAAATAACTTGATTAACTTCATGAAGAATTTTGTATTTCTAAGAAAGGAACAAGATGCACTTACGTTCTTTCTTGATTTTCTCTGCTACAAGAAATTCATCACGCTCAACAGTGGGAGCAAAATTGCTTCCAATAACTCTCACTGCATACTGAAACTGCTGGGCTGCATCAGCTGAAAGAAAAAGAAAACTCTGTGAGATAAGGAAAATGCTAAAGTTCCACTAAAACTGATTTTAAAAGAAGTGAGACATGATATTGCATTGCTGTGTCTGAAAGCAGCAAAAACATACCTGGCTTACATCTGATAAGGTTGTGCTGCAATTCTTAGGCACACTTCTAACCAGAGGGCAGCAAAGTCCTGTTTATCCAGCTTAGCGTAGCATTAATGTGATATTTCAAACACACTCACCTGTACACACCCCACAAATAACTGCACCAAAATTAGTGAATAAGCCCTTCCTGTTCTGTGCTGTCACTTAGGTCTACTCAGTTATTAGAGAGCACACTTTGCACACTTAACCGCCCATCCCCATGGCCAGAAATGCTGCGGGACATGGCGCACAGTCACACAATTCAGCTCACACACCAATACACCCATATTCACCGCCTAACCCTGGATCTTCTCTCACATATTCATGACAGTGGTTTTACCAGTCTGCATCTTGGTTTTTGGTTTTGTTTAAAACAGTTTGAATGGTTTCACCTTTTGATTCAAAGCCAACTCAGAGATATCAGCATGCCATCCCAATGCATAATGTGGACACACAGAGGTCACAAATCAGTGACCTCCTTCCACTGCTTCTTCCTCATGCAATAATTCTGCTTTTAATCTTGTTGTTGAACAGCGCTGTTTTAGTACAAGTATCTTGCTTTTTGGGAAAACTAACAGTCTGGTAACACCAAGATAGGGCCAGGTCAGTATTAGTACCTCTACAGCATAGTCATATTCCCATTTATTGACCTGAAAATCAAACACTAAGCCGACAGACACGTTAAGTGCCCTTATAAAGGGTCAGACACATTTTTATTCCTTATCTAGAAACAACTGTAATATCACAAGGAAAAAGGTACATAAGAAAATAACCAAGAGTGCTTGCCACATATTTGAATCTTTTTACTTCAGGAAAGAAACCCATCTAAGCAATTCTGCATATTGTCTGTTCTGTATATAACAATTATGTGTGCAAATGCATCACATGCTCATTTTTTTATTCAGCCAGCTGAGCAGTCAGCTCTCAGGGAAAACCGCCAAGTAATGCAGCAAAGGCTCATCAAGGATGCTGGTCAGGATAAATATGCACAAAAGGAACAGAAAAATGAAATATGAAATAACATTTCAAGTGTATACCATCTCTTAAATTAACTAATATTTGCAATTGGAAAAAAAAATACCTTGAAGATACTAAGTCAAATATTGATTAAATGCTTTAAAATCTTCAAAAATTTATAGGAAGAAGTTTGAAATATGTTCTTCTTGAATGTCCATTTTATACTGTCTTATATTATAAATGTCATTCACTGGTCAAACTCAACCAGAATACAACTGTAGAACAGCAAGCTTTCACCAAGTCACACAAAGAAATACTTCACACAATCAAGAAAACAGTCTGTTCAGACAAAATCATTAACATTTAGCAATATTTGACAATACTGGCCTACAGAAGATGAAAGAGTATTGTTCTATTGTCAGAGAAGAAAATGCCACTATTACTGTAAGGTCACAAACCTCTATGACAAATGTCTCCTCTACTGTTAAACTAAGCAACCTTTCAATTGCAATAAGGTTTTGAAAATACAAATACAAAAATTTAATAGTCCAGCTACCAATAAACCATATGAAGAGTTAAGTATGAGGAAGCATTTCTGCGTAATTCTTAAGTTTAATTCATGTCATAGCAGTACTCAAGATTTCAAGAAGTTTTCTGCATGGTTAGTTAAAGTCAAATACTGGCACTAAGTTATCCCAAACAGCATATGTTCCATCAATTCCTCAAGTGTGTACTTGGCACCAGATAGGAAAGGGGCAAGCTTTTCTTTTAACAGGGAAGTTTTAAGGAAAATTCATTACCTCCTGCAACAGCCTTCTATTTCAATACCAACCATAGCTAGACTAGTTAAAGCACTGAAACTTAGTATAGCCTTTTCCATACTGCCCTAACAAGGCATCTGAGAAAGATCTCTAGTTGAAATACTACAATTTCATTCAACAAAACCTGCTTTTTAAACCTGTTGCACTACTGAAAACATGGGAAAAGTCATCTGCTCTTTATACATTGCTGATTTGCAACAGCAATTCAACAGCTCTGTAGCAACACTGGTTTTCTATTTTATTTAATTCAGATTTCTATGTTTTATTCATATCAAGTCCAGCTTCTCTTTTACAAACAAAATTCCCTGCTGTGGGTGTTTCCTCAGCAGATTATTTCTCATGAATTCGTAAAATAATTTCATGATTTAATCATTTAATGATTAAACATAACTTCATGCAGATATGTGTTAGTACAATAAAAATTCACACAGGTTATAACTAATAGGCACATCTAATTGCTTCCCTCCTCAAAGAATCATCATTATGACAGCAGACATACTTAAAATATACAGCCATCTATCCATTTGAACATCCTTCATCAGAAAATGATTACAGCATGACTCTGTTACATAACAGCAAGCTCAATATATCTGATGCAGCTGTCTGAAGGCTAAAGGGGTAAAACAACCTTGATCATTACATTATTTCCAGAGGTCTGATCAGAGCAGAGAATAAAACAGCCACTTCTCCTCAGACTATATCCCTTAAGTAATACACACACAATTAATGACACTTATAAGCAGCCACACAGCTGAACAGAGAATTTGCACTTGTGAATCACAAGAAAAAAATGAAAATTTAATAACAGTCTCCTTTGAACAAAGCAACCCATCAATCCTTCAAAGATCTGTACTCCACACAGCTATTCAAACTTTCCTAAACACAATAGTATGCAGTATTAGAATGGAACTATTTCAGAAGGCAGATAACAGCACTTTAAAGCTAAATACAAATATAGCACATTAAATATATATATAGAGAGAGAAGCAATGCACAGAAAGACTCTGGTTGTAAAGAAAGCAAGGAGAAACAGGACTAAAGATAAAATTTAAAGGAAAAGATCACAAGACAGAGAGATAATTAGCCAATATACTTGCAAGAAGGCAGTACTTCAGAGAATGTGCTGAAATTCAGCAAGACTATTGCTATAAAGAAGCTTCTAACACTACCCATATATAATTTTAGGGAAGTGAACTGAAATCCACTTTATACTCTTACATATTTCTTTAAACAAGGTTGGTTATCAGTCAGTTAAGCTTCCGAAAGCAGGCAGGGGGAAGCCCTGACAAACCTAAGTAGTAACTGAAACTGTTTTTCCAAATCACTGTGAGAAACCTTGTTTTCTGAAAAGAAGACATTTGGCTATTTAAATAGGTCTATAAACAATTTCTGAACTACATGACCACGCTAAAGAAAGTTTAGCTAAACTAACTTTCTTTCTTTCTCTCTTTCCAAGAAAGAAAGTTTCCTTCTTTCTTGGAAGACTTCAAAGATTAGCAAACTCTCCAGTCAGCTGTCTATCATCCCAGACAACTATTTTCCTTAAACACAAATGCAAAATCATTGTAAAACAATTACACTCTAAACTGCATTCAGTGCTGCAGGAGTGGTGCTGACCAGGGAAAAATTATTGCTGCAAACTACTTCAGATACAGATGCTGCCAAGACCCAAACAACAAACTTCTTTCCTGTAACAAAGTGTGTAATATGCCTAATGTGCTGTTGTCACAAAATAAAGCTGGGAAGAAAAGCTGTAAAGCTTTTCACCTTCTCATATATACCATGAGTATATATGATATTTGCCAAGACAGTAATGCTGCTGTATCTCCTCTGTTTTACTCATGTTCTACATTACTATGAAGTACTACCTGGGGAAAAATGAAATTGTATTAACATGTCATATAATGATAAACTAGAAGACTAGTCTCAAATGCCATCAGCATTACTATTTTGTTCTTGAGGAGAATCTAAATGCATTGTGAGCAAAACTGCTTGTTCCTATAGAAAACACTGGGTTTGCAATGTGCAATTGTAGGCCCAGCCTAGTTCAGACATGCAAGGTGCCACACTGGGTTGAGGTAACCCCAGACACAACTGCGGACTGGCAGAACCCACTGAGAGCAGACCTGCAGAGAAGGACTTGGGAGTTCCCATGGATGAAAAGCTGGACATGAGGCAGCAATGCATACTCACAGCCCAGAAGGCCTGAACACATCTTGGGCTGCATCAAAAGAAGGGAGGCCAGGAGGTCAAGGGAGGTGATTTTCTCCTTTACTGTGGCCTTGTGAGATCCCACCTGCAGTGCCACATCCAGCTCCAGGGTCTCCAGCACAAAACGACTTGGACCTGTTAAGAACAGGTCCACAGAAGACCACAAAGATAGTCAAAGGGCTGGAGCACCTCTCCTGTAAAGCCAGGCTGAGAAAACTGAGAAAACTGGGGTTGTTCAGCCTGGAGAAGAGAAGGCTCTGTGCAGAGACCTCATTGTGGCCTTTCAGTACTTAAAGTGGGTTATAAAAAAGAGAGAGCAAGTTCTTACCTAGGCAGATAGTAATAGGACAAGGAGAAACAATTTTAAAATAAATAATAAAAAAGGAGACATTTAGACACCATGCTAGGAAGAAATTCTTTACACTGAGGATGGTGAGACACTACAGCATATTGCCAAGAGAAGTTGTGGATGTCCTGTCCTGGAAGTGTTCAAGGCCATGTTGGATGGGTTTTGAGCAACCTGGTATAGTGGAAGGTGTCCCATCCCATGACAGCAGGACTGGAACAATATGACCTTTAGGGCACCTTCCAAGTGAAGTCTTTCTAAGATTCTATGAAGTATTCCTGAAAAAAAATTAATTTTACATCAGTCTTCTGACTGAGTCAACAATCTTACTCAAACTTCTCTTCTGTTGATGAAAGCTTTTAGTTGAAGCATCTAAAATTTATTGCTACTGAACTGTGTTTCTATTCTCCAGACTCCTTTCCCACCAAGGAAAAGAAATCAAAATAAGCCCAAGCCACATACACTCCCCATATCTTTCCTTACTTAGAAGTTGTCCATAAACTTTGATGCATAGCACAGGAAGCATGACTATTCTTTAATTCTGTTAATATGGCTGGCTCTTGTTGCATTGTTTGCAAACAGATTTATTTGAGGACTGTCCCACTGAACTATCAACAACTCTGTTATAATATTTTCTGAACTTTCCCTCACTATGAATTTTTGCCTCTTTTGTCAACCCCCATCTGCTATGTTACTAGCATAGGTAAAACTCCTTATCACCTTTTGAATGAACTCTATGCTTTTCTCTGAAACATAAAATTTTAACATTTATTCCAATAATTCAGAGTTTAAAAACCCAAAATCAAACAGCAATAACAAAACTGCCACTGACACTCTATAGAGATTAAATTGAGGCCACAGTATGGACTTCAGGTAGCAAACTGCTCCCCAAAGACTAAAATACTACTTTACTTTCTAGAGCATGCACACCTCCAATAGTACTCTGGCACACAAAAATCTTTTTAGGTTTCAAACTCAAATAGATTTAGCATGAATATTTATAGCAATACCATTTGTTTCCATTGAAGGCATTAAGAGTTCTTAGAGGTTTGTGAAAGACAGCTAAGAGCAAGAAGTTCTTTGTCAGAAGGACTAAAATTACTGTCTGAAGAGAGGCATGCAACCCTCTATAACTGCTGGAGACTACAAGAACAGTGAGGGGGAAAGAAAATTATAGCAACTACTGCACAGGTAAGCAAGCTCCCTGCAAGACCAGGTGTAAGTATAAAACTGAGTGGACAGCCTGGAAAAACACAGAAGATAATATAAAGCCAGTACAGTAATTCGTAGACACTATGAGAACATGTGGAAGAGAGAGGTCAGCAACATCCCCACTGCAGGGTCAGAGAACACAAACTAATCACTGGCTGACTGCAAACACACAGCACCATGCAAAGCTTTAAATCTCTCCTTGAGGACTGGCTAGAGCACAGCAACAAAAAACTTTCAGACACTAGTTTTTGGGAAAAAAAAAAAGTTTAGGTAGATAATTTAAAAAAAAAACAACCTAACAACTAAACAGTTCTTCCACATAACTCAGTAGACCTTGTAATGAATTTCTCAGAGGCAGAGCTGTTTGCAAAAAAGTATATCCCAATAACTAGGCCTATGCAGCTGACTGGTTCTGGAAACAAAGCAAGCCATCTACTTAGGGGATGATCCCAAAAGGGGGGAGAGAGAGAAGATGGGTCCATCACTGACAGCCTGAAGCCACAATCCATCAAACCACAAATTCACTTCAACATAAATCTTTAACAGGCAGAGAAGGTGGAAACCTTCTAAGGCCATCATGGGCAGAAGCAAAAAATTCCTTGATGAGTGTTTATGGAAGACTTCAGGCAGAGGACTGCACAAAGTAGGCTTGGAAGGAAAATAATCCCACCTTAGCCTTAAGTGAACAATAATTGCACAGACATTATATAAACTTTAGGTCCTCCTGAAGCTGTAGCTCCCTCACAAACATAACACACAAGTGCTGAGAAGGAACAAAGGGAGAACAAAATTTCTCAAGCAGAAACTCAGGGAATGTAAAGGCAGGAACAACAACTAAGTCATTGAACATCAATTCCTTTATTATTTACCATTTAAATTTCATCCAATTTCATCAGCACCTTGTACTTCACATTCACAGCAGGTTAACTACATAAATGGTTTAAGATGGATGTTTTCAGCTTCTTGTTTTCAATTGTTAGTAGAGATTTCTCTACTAAATTTAAAGATCTGTTAATTGCCTAAGGGTTTTGCCCCTAAACTCCTTAGATGCACTTGAACATCATAAATTACTTTCCAAACACTAAACTGATAACACTTGTAAAGTTTGCTTCAAAAAAGAGGCTGATTATATACAAAGCAGCCTAACTTCACTGTACACAAGGAGCAGAAAAGCTGCACACAGACCACTAACCACACACTAATACCTTACTTCAAACTTGTCCTGTGCTGAAAGGAACAAGAATTACAAGCCTGTAAAATAGCAAGATGCTAAATAGCTTGTCCAGTGGGTTCCTTACCACCTTCAGACACACGCATCTTCCTTGACACAGAGGATGTCAGCGCTAACAAAATTCCTTTATTGTCTTTTATGTATTCCTTGGACATACGTATCAGCATCTAGGGGAAAAAAACACCACACACACCCTTTCATGACTTTCACAGAATTTTTGATTTTTCAGTCTATGCACTTGAAGTCTATAGCTGAGCTAACACATGTACTACAGTTGACTGCTTCAAGGGAAATCCTGTCTCAGAAGAGTGAGGTTTCAGTGCTAGCATCCCTCCTAACAGAGGACTAAAGAGCAGGGTAAGAACAGGCTTCCCATCTGTCACATGCATAAAAACATGGGTGATAAATGTGGCAGACAACCCACTTTTTTTTTTTTTTTAAGCTGCCACTTCAAAGAAGTCCTCAGATAATCCTCAAGTGCGCAGACAAGCAGACTACAGGTTGCACACAGAAACTCACTGTGATTTTGGCCAAAACTTCCACTTTCACTAGTCAAACACAGCAAGGATTTTAGTCACATTATCAGAATCCAAACACACAGGAGCAGCTTCAACAT
The DNA here is from genome assembly GCF_001522545.3 of Parus major. Taxonomy (NCBI): domain Eukaryota; kingdom Metazoa; phylum Chordata; class Aves; order Passeriformes; family Paridae; genus Parus; species Parus major. Next base: position 25,137,384 of record NC_031768.1, read on the forward strand.
TTATTTAAAAAAATAACAAAACCTAGTTCTCTTGCATGTTTTTGCACATACTACTTGTAAATAAAATTATTATTCAAGTCAGGAGATACAGAGAGGTATCGGAACAACCACTTAAAAAAAAATCTAGATCCTAAATTGCTAGAAGTGAGCCATCTCCCTCAATACTCATACTTCAGTTGATAAACAGAGCTTTCCATTTCTGTTCTCATGCTCTGCTTAACTTTTTTAAGTATCACAGACCTAGATAACACTAATAAACAAGCTTAGATTGAATTTAGATTAGACTCCAAGTCTAAGAAAAAAGAGTAATGAAGGAAACAGGACTATTAAAGAAATAATGTCCTTGAAAAGGCATGTGCTATTCCAATAAAGCTAGACAATCTATTTTCCAATTTCTTTTTTGTTTTATTTTTTGGAAATCGAACTAGCAACTAGCACAACAATTTAAGATTTTTGGTAGCAAATCTCTGAAATACTCTTAAACAAGAACATATACCAATTGTATCAGAAAAAAGTTTCCAAAGAATGTTAAAGGGAAGAAAGAGCTTTAAAAACAGAGCTATAAGAGCACCTTAGAATTGTAGTCTGATGTGAAGCACCCTTCAAAATACAGTTAAAAAACCTGCTAAAAGAAACGTGGTTATATAAGAATACAAGAGGCATTAAACAGTTTAGAAGCTACTGATTATTTAGTGGAGATAGGGAAAGAGTAGAAATTTGCCACATCCTGATAAAATCTTTCAACAGGAATTCCTGACACAGAAATACTATAGATCCTGGGGAAATAAAAAATATTGTATTGCAGAAGACTTAAAAATGCAATGGAGAAGGAAAATATTTTGAAAAACAAAAACCAGCTGTTGATCATAGAATTACTTAGGTTGAAAAAGACTTTTAAGAACTTAGAGTTATATGGAGTCTTTTCTGTGAAGGAGTCCCTACTCAACAATTCAGTGAAGACAAAGATTCCAATTTACTACCAATTTTACCAAGGTTCTCAGATGAATCACAGAATCACAAAATGGTTTGGGCTGGAAGGGATCTTCAAAGACCGTCTAGTTCACTTTCCCTGACATGGGCAGGGACATCTTTCACTCAATCAAGTTGCTCAAAGCCCCCTTCAGTCTGCTCTTCAACACTTGCAGACAGGATTCACAACTCCTCTGGGCAACCTGCTCCAGTGTCTCACAACCCTGACTAAAAATTTTCTTCTCTGTGTCCAATCTACACATACCCTATAATTGTTTAAAGCCATTAGCCTTTATTCTGTCACTGTTTGGTAAAACGTGTCTTTCTTATAAGCCCTTTCTAAGCACCTAAAGACCACAATGAGACCTCTGAGCAAAGCCTTCTCCAGACTCAACAGCCCCAACTCTCTCAGACCTGCTTTGTATGAGAGGTACTCCATTCCTCTCACCACTTCCATGGCCCTCCTTTGGACCTGATCTAATACATGCACGTCCTTTTACAACTGGGGTCCCCAGAACTGAACACAGTACTGCAGATGGGGGTTTCACAAAGAGCAGTGAGGGGAGAATTACTGTGCTCTACCTGCTGTCCATGCTTCTTTTTAAGGAGGTCAGAATATGCTGACTTTCTGGGATTCACATTACTATCTCATGTCCAATTTTTCATCCATTCCCCAAGTCTTCTTCAACTTCTCTGTAGGACTGCCCTCAATCCACTCATCTCCCGCTCTCTACAGATATTAGGGATTGCTCCAATCCAGGTGCAAACCTTGAGGTTCACAGAGGCCTGCTCCTCAAGCCTGTCAAGGTCCCTCTGCATGGCACTCCCTCCTCTCAGCACATCACTTGCACTGCTCAGCTTGGTGTCACATGCAAACCTTTCAAAGGCACACTCAAACCCACTGTCTGTTATTAATAAAGATATCGATCATCATCAATGATCAATACAGACCTCTGAGGGGCTAACCTAACCCTAACCCTAACCACTTGCTATTGATCTTCATATTGACATTGAGACAGTGACTACAACTCTGTGGATATGACCAGTTTCAATTCCTCATTCACCAAACAGTTCATCCATTAAACCCAAATCTCTCCAACTGAGAGAAAAAGATGGAGTGTGAGACCACAACATGCCATCTGCAGTAGGTGGAAACAAAGTCTGAGAGACAGACAACATATATATCTCTACCTTGTTACTTACTTTCTAGATTTCTAACATAACAATAATCCATATGTAAGCCACGTTCTAGTAATTTTTTACAACAGGTCATCCCTCAAAAGTTTTAGTTACTGTCCAGGAAATATATAAAGGGACTTGTCAGAAGAAAAGGGCACGGAGAGAGAAAAGAATAAGGGATTTGACAACCATTACTAATAAGGGAGAAAGCCAAATCTCATACAAGAAAACAGATGCAATAAAAGCTTCTGCATGAGTTTATCTAGTGAGCCACGCTGATAAACAAAGCAACTTAAAAAGGAGACTCAGCAGATGTACGCCTTCCTTTCCACCTCCCCGACTGCTTACTAAAAAGAGTCTTCGCCTGCACTGCAAGGGAGAAAGTTACGCAAATAGACAAGAGATTCAAGAGATTCATTCGCCTGCTGGAGACTCACAGCAGCATCAAGACACCGAGGACCTGTAGCGGACCTGGCGCACGTCCATGGCTCCACTCGATTAGGGATCGGCAAGTGTTCCTCAACGCGTACACGGAGCCCCCTTTCGCCCCAACACCCCGGCACCGGCGCCCCGCTCCCCGAAGAGGAGAGCGCCTTCACGAGCCGGCCAAAGCTCCGGGTGAGCCGGAGGGCACGGAGCCGTCTGCAGCCGCCTCCCGCCGCAGAGCTCCGGCCGGCACCTCAACATTGCCGGGGCTGTCACGGCCCGGGCCGGGAGGCCGCCGACACTCCCTGCCGAGGGGGCCGGCATCTCTCCAGCCCTGCCGGGGCAGCCCCCGCGGGCTCCGAGCGCTGCCGCCGGGAGAATGGCGAGGGGACGCCGTTACCTTCGCTCTTGCCCAGGATGCGGCAGCAGAGGCTCTGCAGCAGAACGTTGGGGGATTTTTGGTCCGGAGTCGCCATCGCCGCGCGGGAAGCAGGAGGTGGCGCGGGGGCCGGGAGCGGGCGGCAGAGCCGGAGCACGGCGGGGTGGCGGAGGGAAGGAGGGAGGCGAGGACGCGCCGCCCGGTCGGCAGCGCAGGAACCCGGCGGCACCTCCCGCTCCCGCCGCCGCCTACGGCGCCATTTTCACGGGACCCGCCGAAAGCCGCAGCCGCGGCCGCGCACCCAGAATGCCCCGCGCGGCGGTTCCGGGGCAGGCACCGCCCCGCGCGCGGGCAGGCCCGCGGCGGGAACAGCGCGCGCTCCCCGCCGGGGAGCTGCTGTGGCCTGCGCGCCGTGCCGTGCTTGGAAACGCCTCTCGCCTGCCCTCAAAGTCTCTGAGACACCTTACATCAAAGCACAGGTTCACTGCAACGCAGGACTTCTAACGAATGCAGGAGGTGGAGGCTTCCTCAGGCCATCACGGGCAGGAGCGAAAAAGTCCTTGATGGAGTGCTAACAGAAAACTTCAGACGTGGGATTGCAGAATGTAGACACGGATGCAAAGTGTTGCCAAAACATGTTCTTTCACCTGGTGAGCAAGAGGCCAATACACACACAGAGTCGAGGAATTTGATTTATTTACAATTCTGCACTGTAAGCAAGGGGTGGATGGATCTGCTGGGTGGCAGTATCCGAACGATCAAAACTTTTTACTATTCAGACATTTTAGTAAACAAAAGAATTAGTGTTTATTGACTACAAGTTACGTAGCCAATAAGCTCCTCTTTTAATTCTTACTCCCATTAAGTACTCTTCTTAATTAGTACTCTATCTTAATTTAATGATTTCTTTGCATCTCACCCTTGTTAGTCTGCATTCTCAGTCTTTCTCTTCTTTTGAGTTGGTGGATTTCTTGAGTTGGTGGCCATGAGTCTGGGGTCACAACTCATCCTGCTGGAATTACATTTTACCCAGTCGGAGCTGATTTCAGTGCAGTTGCTGAGTTGACTTTATTACTTACTTCTTGATCTTGGAAGTTTTGCTAGATCTCCTTGTGGCCCTAAATTCTGTATTCTTTGTGTCCACCATCAGTGGTATATCCTTCTTCTCAAGTTTTTGTTGACCTCCCCCAGGTCTTAGGTCATTGAAACATATTGAGCCCTAAACCTTAGCAAAGCCATTCTTCCAACAACTAATTCGTCTCTCACACCTGGACACCTATTACAGCTTCTTAGCTACTCTCTGTTTTACAGATTAAATCTCCTTTTTTTGTTGTTGTTTAGGCTTGAAAGTATACAAAGATTGAACATCAGAGAACACACTTTCTTCAGAAATATTTACATATTGCACATTTTGCAACAATCCAACATTAGCTGTAAGTGCTATATACAGACATCCTCACAAACATAGCAACACACAAGTGCTGAGAAGGAACACAGCCAGGGAGAGCAAAAATTCTGAAGTACAAACTGACGGAATGTACAGGCAGGAAAAAACAATAGATTGTTGAAACTCAACTCTTCTTTGCTACTTACCCATTAAATTTTGTCCAATTACGTCACTACCTTATATTTTGCATTCACAGCAGGCTAACTACACAAATGGTTTAAGATGAAGATTTTCACCACCTTGTTAGGAATTTTTACTAGAAATTTCACTATTGAAGGTAAAGATCTCACAGGTATCTGAGATTTTTTTGCCCCTAAACTCATACAAGTAATTGAACACCGTGAATTACTTTTGGGGAGATCAGGTTCACTTATTCCCCCCAGAGAAGAACAATCCGTGGGGTGGCTGCGCTTCTGTGATTTGCTGCCTTGGGGATCAAGGCTCATTAGTGGCTTTTCCACACAAAGTAATTATGAATCAGGGTGGGTCTGAAGCGATGTGTGAGGATCCTGGACCCACGTCTTTGTGTCCTGCTGTGCAGTGAGCTGGGTGTCCCCAGTCCCTGCGGAGGGCCTGGGCTCCGGCTGCTGGGCACCGTGGGGACCAGGGACAGCACGCTCATGGCTGGTCTGCGCTGCTCCCTGTCACCTGCTCCTCAGGCTTCTCACCCCTAGCACAGATGCTGATGTTACTAGATGTCCGAGTTCCATCTCCAGTAAATTCATGCTGTGTCCAGCCCAAAATACACCCTAAGGGAATAGTTACCACCTCTCTGCTGCTGGAGTCCTGTGTAACCTCTAAAAGGGATGGTTTGAAATGCTGCAGCAGCAGCCAGGTGGGCTTGGTGCACTGCTGGCTGTGAACAAATTCGTTCCTGCTGTGCAACACATGGCTTTCTGACAGCCCCTGTTGGCTTCATTGTCTCCACAGCCACATTTTTGTGTGTATGCTTTCTACAGGCATGTACACATGGCCTTTCATTATGGGAACATTACAGATGTAAACACTGGCTCATTGCTAGCATTACTGCTAGAAACAAATCACAGGGGCAAGCCAAGAACTGAAACACATTGAGGATATATGGGATTTTGTTGCTTGGAATATTCTACTAGAAATCTTCATAGTCTCATAACTCACGCTGTAACTCTTCAGTTCTTTAGATTTTTTGAGAAATAAAATAGGATCCAAAACTAATATAAAGTTACCAGAACTTTATCCTGTGTAAATATGGGTTGTAAGCTTAATTTCCAATAATTCTGAAGTAAAGACTTCAAAGATGGCGTGAGCTTTTTTTTGGTTTTGTACTGAATAGCAGAAGAATCTCTGTTCCATTTTTCTGCCCAAAGCAAGCACAGTTGTGCTACAAAGAGCTGGTGACTCACCACTGCTGCTAGTCACTCCAGATTTAGATTCCACCATGGAAGGTGTTAATCTAGCAAGCAGCAAATACATGAGGCAAAAAAATAACTTTGGCAGTTATATCTGGAACTGGTGTTCCTTTACAAATCCTTTACATTCCAAGGGAATCCAGTCACTCACAAATACCCTGCTTTTAAGTGGATATTACTAATTCTTTCTGGTCACACTAGTTCATTTTAACTAAGGCAATTGTGTCACTGGTCTGAAATCAGAACACGTTATGGAGCAGCAGGATGAGAACATGCCATTGAAATGGGCTCACTCAGGCCTCCTGCAAGCAGCAGTACAAATACAAACCTGAGCTTATCAACTTCAGCACAGCCACATCCTATGTTATGCTTCTGAAGTAGTGTGAGAGCCAACCATTCATTTATATTACTGAAAATGTATTCTCTTATTTCTAGCTTCTTTTTCCCAAGGAAATGAGACTTACTACAGTTATTCTGTATGTCAGTGCCTCTTCATAACTGCTGGATCTCATCACCGATTTTAAACAAATTCAGCAGAGGAATAGAGTTCTTAAGGATATTAGTAAAATTTAATGGAATTCAGTAGCTGAGAGTACTAAGGCCTAAGTCAGTCCCCCCTTGAAAAGACAGGTAAGGAGAACTTACTTCTCCCTGTTGTGTTTGCCCTTAGCAAAGCAGCTGATTGGTGTGCACACCCTGGACAGATAGACACAGACCCTAGCTCCGAGCCACCTACAGTACCAGCTCTTCTTGCCCAGCCTGATGGGTGGATGGTTGCAGAACTGAAGATGTAAGGGACAGAGAACTCTGGAAATAATGTGGAAAGTAGTCAGAAAGAGACCAGAGGGATGGAAAATAGAGGGAAACTAAGCTTCGTTAGTGTTACTCCTCACAGACCTCCTTGCTTTTTTCTTAATGGAAAGAATGAATCCTGAATTCCTGTTTAGAAATGCTAATTCTGATAAAGCAGGCTGTGAACACATTCAGCTTATTGTGGTTTTATCAACTCCAGTACAGCTATGGTTGCTTAAATCAGCTTAAAAAATCTCATTACTAATGGGAAAGAAAAGAAAATATAAACTATTTTCTTACTATATAGCTATAAGCTTAGTTCACCTTGCTGCTTGGTCTCAGCATTGGACAAGAAAAAAAAAGTTATTGCTGCTCAGATTTTTCACAGTACAGAAAGTTCATCAGTTAGCAAAGTTAAATGTGTGCTTTTAAAATTATGACAATTTCTTACAAGAAAATCAGCTCATCCTTAGAAGGTTAAAGGGACTTGTATTTCAGATCTGCTTCTTAAAGATCATATTTCTGATAGTAAATAGCTTTATAACAAAAGAACATGCAATAAGATCCAGCAGGAGGTAGAAGCTGAAGCTTGCCAAAGTAAGGCTAGAAACAAATGACAGTTTTAATTCAATAAGGATATTCACTCACTAGAAAGAGATGTTTAACAGCATGGCACTTTATTCATATCTGAAACACTGTAAATCACCCTTCTGGTACAGGTGATCAGATATGAACTGACATGTGAGCTACTGAGTTGCATTTATATTCTGCACAAGATCAGTCTGCAGGGTATCATTGTACTTTTTAATCTTAAATCATCTAAATCTAATCAATAGTACTAAGCAAAAAAATCTTATCCTTACAAAAAAACTAAGGGTTAACTGTGCTGGTTTTGTGAACTCTTCTTTGGTTATGCCTACAGGCCACAATACCTTAGGCTCTCGCTCTTTGCCCTTTGTGGGGCACACCAAAAGCAGTAGGGAATCATGCCAACATCTCCAGCATTTCACTGTGCCAGACAGACTTTTTCATGTGTCCTGTAGCCAAAGTTAAGAATTACAGTAGCTGGAAATAGGGATGTTTACTGTCTGTGCCTTACTGTCAGGCAGTAATATGGATGGATACTGTCTGTTCATGTGGCAGCCCTGGAAGTACAGCAGCTGGGCCTTTTCTGGCTCCAGCACCATGTGGCTTCTGTCCCTAAGCATATATTTTCCACATAGGCAACCTCATAATGGCCTAGAGCCCTGCTATGCTGAGTCTGCAGCATTAAAAGGGTATTAAACTAATCTAATTTTTGAAAGGCCATATGTTTTCGGATGATGTTCTGTGACTCAGTTTCAGATAGATGTCCCTGTGCACAAGTGGGGCTCAGATGAAGAGAGACTTTAATCCAGTTTAACACTCATGCTCATGTTAGTTCTGCATTGCATCCTATTTGTTGTGACTTTCATAATATTACTACCACATCTCCATTTTCAAACTTCACTTCAGCTGTTCCTCTGTTGACTGAGGAGCCTGCTGTATATTCCATAATGCCATATACTTAAAAAAAGTCTGCTGAACTGGTGTTAGCGTATCAAAAAAGAAACTTGTGTTTCCTAATACTTAAAGAGATGCCAGAAAGTATGATTTTAGCTATATAAGAGCAAAACAAAGGACTTTTTATTTTTTTTTAATTTGGGATTTTTATTCAATACTTACAATAAAATAACAGTTTTAAACCACAGAGTCAATGTGTCAGGGTGGAAGTGACCATAGTGGGTTATCTGGTCCAATCTCCCTGTTCAAGCAGGGTCATCCCAGAGCACTTGGCATGGGATTGTGTGCCGATAGCTCTTCAATATCTCCAGTGAGGGAGACTCCACACCCTCTCTGAGCAACCTGTTCCAGTGCATGATCATCCACACAGTAAGGAAATTCTTCCTCATGAGCAGTAACTTCCTGTGCCTCATTTTCTGCCTGTTGCCTCTTGTGCCATTGCTTGGCACCGCTGAGCAGGACCTGGCTCCACCTCTTAGCACCCTGCCTTCAGATACTGACAGAGATTGACACAGTCCCCTCTCAGTTCTCTTCTTGAGGCTGAACAGGCCCAGCTCCCACAGCCTTTCCTTGTAAGAGAGATACTCTGGTCCTTTAACCATCTCTGTAGCCCTCCACTGGACCTGTGCCCAGAGCTCCATGTCTCTCTTGTCCTGAGGAGCCCAGAACTGGACACAGCACTCTAGATGTGCTGGGTAGAGGGGCAGGATCTAAATGAATAACATTAATTATCTAAGTGAATAATATTAGCTATCCTATAAACTGGAAGTAGTACTGCTGTTTTGCATCTTGGCACGGTTGTCTTTCTTCTGCTAGTGCCTTGGCTGAGAAGTTTCATTTTTTTCCAGTTCTCTTTAATCATAAACAGTATTCCTTTCCAACAGGAAGATACACAGACAGATGCACATTGAAGCCCACTCCATATTAAATGCTATTGACCCTACAGGGGTGGACATCATTATACATCTTTCCAAAGAACAGTGTAGCTGCAGCCAGTAGATTCCAACAAGCTCAGTAAAGCTATCTGACATTTTCTTAGTCCTGTGCTGCCTGTCATATCACCGAAATGTCACATATATGGAGTTTCAGTAAAAAAAACACATCAAATGAAAATATTTTGCAAGAAAACTTCTATTTTGTCAAAAATTCCCTAAAATACTGTCAAAATATTTTTGAAAGTTAAAGCAACTTTGTGACAATTATTTAATTTTAAAAATCAGAGCAATAATTTTGGAAGGGAGCCTGGAATTAAGCCGTGTAATAAAACTAAGTTAATATTTCTAAATATATAAGTTTCATTTTTAACAGATCATCAGCTGTTCAATAGGAATTTTGACCATATCTGGCTTCAGTATTTTAGAGCAAAAACTTTTGATCTTTATCAGCCCCAGAAAAAGGTCTGTGTGGGGAAACTATCGAAATAAGACACGGAATAAAAAAATGGCATGTAGCAAACCAGTAAGAAAAGATGTGCTAATTTGTAAGGGAATTATTTCTTATGTATTCTATTATGTGATAACATCACTAGGCAAACATAACTCATTAAGTACAGCATAAGTCAATAATAAAGCTCTACAAAGCATTGCAATACTATGCAAACAGGAATGACAAAATAATTGGAGTTTTCTGTTGTTTTTTGTTTTATGGCATTGTTTTGTCTTATTTCACTTTAAAGCAACAAAGTCGTGTTGGAGGTTTTACAGTATGATTTTATTTTAAGAACCTTTGTTTACTCATTTTCCCAGGCACATATTTCTCATTCCAGTAGCAGTTCTCATGTCTATGTGAGCTGAAAGCCTCAAGGCTGAGGTTTGGGTTTTTCCTCACATCATAAGGAAGAAGGGAAAGCAACCAGTTGCCAAAGGAGGAACCAATTCCCCATGTGCTTTTGTTTTAAATGTCAAAAATATTCACAAACTGATAAGCAAATGTCACCTTGTGATTGTACTTGAGCTAGCTGTATTTAGGCAGTTTTCTGACAGTGTACTCTTTAAGGGGGTCAGTCTGAAGACTTCACTCTGTAATGCTTTTTAGAGTGTTTATTGATTTTTCTGCTCTCTTCTCAGTGTTTGGAGTTTATCCTGATGCTCATTTTTTTCCTTTCCAATGAACTAGTTAGGAAAATGATGTACTAGCTGTGTCCCTAGCTGTGTTAAATGTATGGGGTAAACAGTTTTAAAAATGGAAGGAAACCTTTTCTTTCCTGCAGGTTTGAGGATAGCAATTAGTCACTTTGTAACAGTGTGTACACCATACTTTCAGACTGTCAAGGTAACAATATCCCCTGCAGAATACATCCTGAGCTTCATCTTCCTACAAATACTGGAAGAAAAATTGCTATTCACTTTAGAGAACTCTGTATTTATGAAGCTGATTATTCATCTCCTAAAGTCCACTTCATACCAACCTGAGCTTTTTCCATTACAGTTCTTGAAGATTACTGACTTCATTCACCCTATTGGGACGAGTCTGTGTATATTACTATATATATTTGTAAGGAGAAACAAAGAAACTTCAACTCATAGCCTTCTTAAGAAAATAAGAACAATTCCTAGTTTCCCTGCCTGCCACATTCTAGCCTGCTGGTTATTAGCCCCTGTACCTGCATTAATGAATATGGCATTTTTCTGTTTCCTGCATTAAACTATCGAATCATCTTTCTATGCCTGATTAAAAAACAACCATATTTCATTAGGTTGAGAGGTGCAATAAATAGGTGCAACCAAGTGACTTTTAAGGCTTGAATTTATAAGGGCATGTAGGAATACATGCCCCCATGGCTGTTAAAGCATTGAGTTTTAGGCTTGTAAACATCTGTGAATCCAAGCCTACATTACATGCTCCCAGATGCTTGTATTAGAGGAAGCTGTAGAATTTCCAAGTGCAGTTTATTACTACCAATGTTGAACTGCTAGCAGCTGAGTTACAAAGGGATCAGCCTGGAGCTGCAAAGATTTGCCAGTTCTTAGGTGTGTGTTTTAGCAGGGGAACCACATTTGACTCCTACGTGCAGGAGTGTTTCATTGTCCTGAGGCAAGGTAGTTTTTCTGTAGGTAACTTCTTATGTGTTATACTGTTCAAAGATTTCTTAAACATAAAATCTAGTGGGTTAGAAACTAATCTCAACATTTCCTTCCTTCTGAACATCTGTAGCAATTAAAAGCATATTCTAGGAGAATCAGGCTCCCAGAGACAGAAATAACTACACACAAGCGATACAATCAGGTAGTAACTGGAGCCTTTGAGAATGAGGTTTGTTGACTCCATTTCTTGGGTTTCCTCTGTGTGATTAGATCAGCTCTAAACTGAGAGCCTGTGTAGCCATATCCTGTGTTTCCATTTATAATGTCAGATAACACCTTCCATCTCAGGATGTCTGTCCCCGCACATATATTTTTGGTATTCTCTGAGGCAGAAAAGGGTTATAATCCACATTTCATACAGAATAAAATATGGAAATCTAAACAGACAGAGGTCCTTGTAACCTTGGCATTTTGCCCAAGGTTATAAGGAAAAAATCTACCCAGTTCAGGAATATAAGACAGATATTCTCTTTTACTTATACTTTAACTACAGAACTATGGTTCCTTCCTACTTAGAATTCTCTCAATGTTTTTAAATGCTGCAATTATCCTTTGACTGCTTTCTATTTAAAGACAGGGATAAATACTCAGCACTTCTCTCGAAGGCACAACAGCAGCATATATTTGTTAACAGATTGTTTAGGTTTCTGAAACCTCCTGAAGAAAGAAGTCATTATCTTTCTAGGGCCAATATGGAGTTAAAAGTCAAGAAACCCTCTTATCCTCAATATAAGAAAAAATACTGAACGCTATATTCCAGATAATTCAGAAAGAATAGTTTTTCTCATGAAAATTGAAATTCACTGGATTATGATTACAGTTATCACTATTGCTTTATGAGGGAGAGTGAGTATAATAACAGTGGCATAATCTTTGTGTAAAAGTCTTCTAATAATCTTGTTTAGTAATGTCTTTTTTCTAAAATGAGCTGCTGGAAATCTGAAGAAATGAAATTTCCCTTCCTTTGTTTCTGATTTCTTAGAGAACTGCATGGTGAGCATTATTGTCCTGCTTTATAGGGACACTCTGAGACAATATGTGATCAAATAAGCCAACAAAACAGAGTCCAGTCCAGGAAACCATGCAGGTTCATTTCATTTCCCAGTCACTTCCTCTGCTGGACAGAAACACAACACAAACCAGACAGAGCTGTTTATCAAACCATTAAGATGGAAAACATCACACTGAGTCATTCCAACACAATCTGCTTCACTGAATAGAGAAAGAATTTCAGCAGCAAACCTTATATAAGCTAATACTTGAAAAATCAGTTTTAGATGAAAACTGCACATTTTCCTCAATTGTCTAATATAATGTGAGGCATCTAAATTCAGTTATGGGCAACTTAGTATTATTGCCTAGTTATATTTGCCTAAGGGCAAATGTTTATGGAGGGAGGACTTCACAATTTTTACTGTTTACTTGGGGGTGCAGCATTACTCACAAGTGGGCCCCACATGTTGCCTACCTCTGCATGAAAAGAGGGGCATAAGGAGGAGGCTCCTGGGTGCCCAAGGCTTGTTAAAGTATGGAGTTGGGAAATCTGGAGGCATATGCTTGTCAGAAGTGACTCTGGGTGTTGTATGTCAATGTCATTCTAATTCCAGATGACAGACTCCACATATCTTCATGTAAAATTAATGTAATAAGGGAGCTATCTATGTTAATAAGTACTGGCTCAGCTAATATATTGTGTGCATCTGGTAATCATAAATTTTCTGTCATTTTAATCCCCTATTCCATTTTGAGGATAAATTACTCATTGTTTGGAAATGAGCAAAACTGTCTAGAGAAAGTTAACACGCTTAAAACTACAACTCTCAGCTGAAAATGATGGAAAGAGCAAATAATCAAAAAACTCTGGATTTCTGATAAAACCAGGTTGTTCTTCTACAATGTAATTTAATTTTAAAAATGAGGTCGTTTGACTGCATGATAAGAGCAAGTTATAGGCTGCTGGGAGAGATCTCCCCTGGTGAGTTCTCCAGGTTATATTTCTATCCGTGTTAGCTTCAGAAGATGCAGCTGAACAACTGCAACCTGAGAACACAGGAGTACCACAGCAGAAATGAGACAAGCAAAACACAAATGCTGAGACGTGACATTTAGTAAAACAAGCATCAGAGCCTGAATCTAATATTCTGCTACTATGAAGAGCAGAACAACACTAAAACAAGTCAGAGCTCAGGTTTGATCTCAGAGAGTCCTTTTCTCTGCTTGACAGGGCGTGTTATCGGTAAGCTGCGCTATAAACTTGCTACTGCTGCTAGTCATCATCAAACAGTGAGGTTGGTCGTGTTGCTGTATTTGTTTTGTCGTAAGGAGAATGGCTTACGAGCATGAAAGCAGGTTTATCTGGAACATCCAACTGACGTGATCAGTCCGGAGGCCGTTCTTTTGGGTCTTCAAAAGACTTGCACGCAAAGGATCAGAGTGCTTCGTAAAAAAGAGTGTTTGCAGGCCATCGCCATGCCCGGAGCCGGCGGCAGGTGTCACTGCAGAAGGCGCAGAAAAGGCGGTGGCGGTTCCCCAGCCGCGCTCGCTGCGGCGCCGTCAGTGCCCGGCGGGGCTCCGCTGTGACAGCCTGGCCACGGGCTGCCATCAGCTAACTGCAGCGCTAACTGCCTGTCGCCAGAGACGAAGAGAAGGGCACGTACCCCCTAGTTAGTAAAGGGTATTCTCTCTGGTATTCTTATTTGAATGTGGACTGCAGCTCTCCTTGGGAGAAGGGGCTGCTCAGTTCTGCCTTGCTGTCACAGGATGCGTTAACTGTTCAGCACTCATTCCTGCTTTCTGCCTGCTCTGACTGGTGTTGTTTGTGCACATTCTAGAGACGGTCCGGACTTGCCCAGAAACCAAACTCACTTCCTATGCACACCCCAGGGCATGGGCTCTTCCCAAAGCTTTTCCACTTGTGCTCAGGCAAACGCTTCAACAGCAGTTCAGTTCTGCAGGTTCACACTTGATCATTTCAGCTGTTAAAAAAACATGTGGTGCAGCACAGAGATGCCTTTCTTTCTTTTCTACAATTGTCCATCTAAGGGAGGAATACATCATCATCTCCTCATGACTGGCCCAGAAACTAAGTCCCGTACTTTTCTCACAGCCGGCGAAGCTAGCCGGGCCGAGCAGACTGAGGTCCAGGGAAAGTTCAGTGAGATTGCTCTGAAGCTTAGAAAGGAGTATATTGGAAGAGGGAAAGATCTTCTATCTGTACAGCTTGCTCAGGGATCTGCATTACCTAGTCCCACCAGCCAAATCACTGCTTCTAAGGCGAAAGACAGCTTTTGTGGTGATCACTAAGCAATACAACACAACCTGGGGATAAGGGATATATGAACATAATAAAGCAGGTCATTCTACAAAGTGTGGTACTCTCAGTGTCCCTGTAAAAAGCACAGAGATCACATGAGGTATAGCTGCTAAGACTCAAAAGAGCTAGGATGTAGTTTTTGTACTGTCAGTGCCTCTCCACACTATCATCTCCTAGAGAAACAGGAGCTGATGCTATCCCTCTTCACATCTTCTCTTCCAAAACTTCCCCAGCCTTCTGAGCAAAATCTCTGGCTTACAAAATATCGGATTGAATGCTTCATAAATTCATACGAGAATAGTAAGCTTTCTTGCACCAGAGGAGTGTGGTTTGAGCTGTTTTGTCTCTGTGTCTCTCACTCTTGGGGCACTAGCTTCCCACATTTCTGAGGGTTTGCCTCGACAGACTGCTGTTGGACCACACATGTGTTCTGCATGCCCTTGTGTTCTTCTCCCTGAAGGCATTAAATATGGAGCAGCCCCATCTGCCATTCCGTTCTTTTGCCATGTATACTCCAGAATAACAGGACTCTGTAGCAGTGGGGGAGGAGAACAGCTTGTGAAAAGAGAACAAACACAAAAATAAATTTTGTAGAATTAAAATTTGTTCAGAATCCAACAAATTATCAAGGCTGTTTCAGCAGGTATATGAGATTTTAGCTCGTGATATCGGTGCTGTTCAGGAGAGACAATACGTTCATAATTTAAGTAGAAAGAGGATGTTCAGCTTCAGACACTGAAAAAGATCCCTTCTAATTGTAGAAAACACAGAACTCTTCACCTACATATCTTAGATTCCTGATAAAATGGCTTTCTGCTTAGACTGGGTTGATCCCTTGAATCCATCAGCACATCATGTCCTAGTCCTTCGGGGAGCTGCAAAGGAGCAACAGCTAATCGAATTTAATTTTTTTTCTCCTAGATGAACAACTTCCACAAGTGCATGAGAGGACATGACGCTGTCAAGCATGCCAGAGGAACTGAGTCAAATCAAAAAGGCACAATGTCACCCTTGGGAGAACAGGAGGAGGTATGCAGAACACCTGCTTTCACTGCTGTGGTGCACAAGAACCTGAGGTTGCGGCGGTGACCTTCGGGACACCCTGCAAGATTCAACTGCTTACCCAGCTCTTCTCTGCAGGTGTGAGGAAGTGTCCTATGATTTATTGTGTACTTTTTGTTGAGGTTGGTGATTCTTTGGTGTGTGTAGTTCACTCACAGGATGAAATGGGTCTGTGAAAAATCCAAGTCCATCATTGCTTTCAAATGGTAAGTTCTATCTTGTCAGTTATAGCAATTTTTTTTTTCCCTAAAGATAAAAACCAGAAGTGCATTTTATAACTTTTGGGCTATTATTCAAAAATTTCTTTCTGTCTCATGTCTTTTTGTACATACTCCTTAGAAACATGAATAAACCTGTGGAAAAACCTTGATAATATATTGGAATGTGATCAGTAAGATCATAATTAATATATTTATATTTTTACTAATAATAGAAGTGACTTAAAATAAAAACATAGAGAATTCAGTTGTCTGCTATGATTTACATTAATCCATAAGTATTCAAAAGTGGTCATAAATTGCAGAAAAATAATAAAACATAATAAAAATAAAGTAATTAACAAATTATCTAACATAAAAAATGCATTATTTATTATACACTATATTTTTTTCTATTTTGAAAGCATATCATCCAGTGAAGAAGCAAGTACATAGCTTAGATTATTAGTTACATACACCAGAGAATGCATATCAAGATACAGAGTAAAAGAATATTCATATACTGAATGCTGTTTGGTAGAGAAAACAAAACACAAATACTAAACCATGTCTTTGATATTACAGCAAGCTGATTAGGAACTTCCAGAGCTCATTACAGAAATGCACTAAACAACAGTCAGTTTTGTTTACTCTGCAATACAAAAAACTGGCATTAATTTTGGATAGGTATTTTTCACCATTATTCACTCAACCAGATCATGCATTTTTGGAGGCACAAGCAGATTTAACTTGAACATTTCAAACAGAATTAAATGTAAATGTCACTTAAAGAGTCCTTAAAACATCTTACATCAGTGTAACTGAGATCAATTTTAGGTACAGCTGTCAGCTAAATAAAGGAAACAAAATTATTGACAGAGTTTACTTTGTAGTTCAAGTTCATTTTCTGTTGACTTTGTTGTCATCTGTGCATGATTGCTGCTTCTCTTTTCCAGAATAGGACTGTTCTGTTCCAACATCTTTTGTGCTCTAAGATGCCAGTGTAGAGCTTCAGTATTTGTTCCAGTAAACAGATTCCTCCAGCTCAATAACACTTTTTTCTTGGTTTGTTTGATGAGGCCGAGGTCAGGAAACAAAAGGATTTTGTTCTCCGGATACTGGATATTGCATTGCTAGAGTTGCTTTCAGCAGTCTTTCGTGTTCTCCTGTTTCAAACTTAGATGAAATAAAAACACTCCCACTGTTGTTCACAGTCACGTTCTCCTCACTGGTATTCTACAGCACTTTTCCCCATAAAATATGTTTTTACCTAGTATGACTTTCCAGAAGTTCAGTTGGAGTTTAGTAATATTTGAAATAGGATCTCTGTGGCCTGTACCAGAAGGGGGAACAAAGGTTGTGCACAACTCCAGACTTCATTTGGTTCTCAGTTGCTTCCTGCCTTTTGTCTAGTGACACACATTTCACAAAGGAATACAGACACCTCAGACACCTTCTCCACCTGCAGCCCATGAAATTTTAAAGACACTTTTAGGCTCTTTACTTCCCCTTATCATGGAAATACAAGCCTTCAGGAAAAAAAGTGGAACACACATCTAGGGGGAGAAACTATTTAGCTGTCTTACTGTAGCCTGCCCACATACAATGGTATCTGAACTCAGAGCCCCACAGTATGTGCACATGCTTCCGATACAGCCCAGACCACACCATGGACAGACCCCAGTATGTACTTGTTATCTAACTCTTTGTGATGCCTGGTTTGCCAAGCACTCTATTTAAAAGTATTTATCTGGAAGTAATTATTTTAATACCCTGAGAGACTGCCTGTTAGGATAGATAGAACCATGCTTTCACCACAGTGATGCACAAAATTAAATCCATAATAATTTTAAGGAATATTTTGATATTTCCTATACTTAAAAGACACAGCTTAACGCTAACTGAAAAAACACAAAAACACAGTCAAAGGCAACACCACCAACTAAAGCATTTGTTTAATTTAATAATAAAATTAAAACTTTCATTTTTAAAAACACTTGACAATAAAGAACCATCACAATTTAATACATAGTTTCTCTTCACAAATACCATCTCCTTTTCCCATTACAGTTTGACAACGGATTACTTGTCTGCTGGAAGTAATTATTTATTATATTCTTATATCAGCTGATTGCAAGCAAACCTTTCCATAAAATTCTTGACAGGAATTCTGTCCAAAGAAGCCTCTGTAGCAATGATGTCAGGTGTAGCTCTGTGCTAAGAGCACTGTGCAGAGTATGCATTGCATGCACTGAGGAACAGCTGCCTGCACACCAGTGGAGTTCTCAGAGGGCTGCTCTGTCTCTGGACAGCACAGGAGTTATCCCAGGGAGCTTCAGCAGCAGCACTTCCCCTTCCCACAGGCTGAGCACTGCTCACATCCCGAACTGTCAACAGAGCTGAGGACTCAGGACAGCAAACTTCCTTTACATTCAACAAGCCTACTATATATTTGGACAATCTGCTGTGTGTATGTTTCTGCTGCGATGTTCTGTTCATGATATGATTGTGACAAGACAAATTTAAATGGAGAGTTACAATAATCCATTACCATTTATTTTCAGAAATTTTAGAAGATGTGTGTTTTTTGCATAGCCTTTTCATAACAAAATAGATTCATAATCTTATGCTCCCCTGCAGACAAAGACTTTCTGTCTGAAAAACATTTCTGGCTTCTAATTGGAGAAGCAGGCAGAAAAGAGAGGGACATTTTAATTACCTTTCGTAAAATACTGTATCCTTGTGTCAGTCTTGAGATCAGCAAGGTACTTGGGGAATATGTCCTTTTAGACACTCATCAGCTTCTCTATCACAAGATTTATGGTCTCTCTCCTTAATCTCTACAGTTGAGGTATGTTAATCTTTTACATACATCAGTATATAAAAGTGTGGATTGATTAATAATGTAATTTATCAGAAATCAAAAAGCACAACAGAGCCTTTTTTGTCTTTCCCAGACCTTTCTTTTGATATGCATGCTAGCCCATAGCATAAAAGTCTCTGCATTCCACATCACTAGAAATGTACTTCTTCTCACATGAATTTTCAGACTGTTGGTGCTGAATAACATAGGTGAAAAGTTATTTTAGGGTTTGAAATTTTCACGTTCTGAACAGCCATTGTGTGCATGCAGGAGAAAAAGCAAAAAAAACTGACCAGTAAAAATACCATTGCAGGTAAAAGTTCAGGAAGGAATTATTTCTCCAGATTCTCCCTGTAAAAATAAGGATACATTTTTCTGGATGTGTATTATTCTATTATTTTAACTATTTGTATATACTTATGTTTCACTAATAGGAAAAGTAGGCAAGAATATGGACAATGAATTAAAAGACCTTTAGTTAGAGGTCATGGACAGACCAGTTTTGGTGACTCAGACACAATATGATTGAGTTTATTTACTGTTAGGAAGAGCTTCTCATTTGATTCACATAGTCAAGAGCCATCTTTATATAAAGTCCTTGGCCATTTTCCTGGGAATGTACAACTGCTGCCACAAAGACTCTAGCTACATACCACACAAGTTGATTTTAACATTTGATGGCACTGGGACTCTACCTCAAATTGTTTCACAGTCCACATTTAATCCTGAATCAACTCTGTGTGCTTCAGCATAGTTTCTATCCCTTATGCAAAGGATGGATATGGGACATTTTGTTTGATTAAAATTCTGCTGTGACCTAATCCTCCTGAAAGGAATACCTCTTAAGATAGACAAGTGTCCTGGAGTCTCCACTTGCATTCCTGTCCTTACAGATGTCTGTCTTCTGCAGCTTGGCCCTTGCTGCTCACTGACAGCCCTGATTAGGGGCTGGTAGAGCAACAACACTGTTGCTCCAAGGACAGTGAAAATGCTTGCAAAACTGATTGTTAATTATATGCTTGCATTTCCTGGGAATTTTTTAGAAAATAACCTTGGACCAAGACATCCAGCATTGTGAAAACAAACAACACACAATATCAACCACATATAAATGCATTTCTGGGATTCCTACAAACTTCTTAGCTGGTAAACTACAGTCATACTTTTGTCTTTTCAGAGCTAAGACAAGATTGGTTGAAGTACCATTAGGTTTTAATTGAAAAGTAAAAATACTTGAGTAAATCAAGGCATTGCTATGGATAGGCTTTAACTGTCATGAAATGTTGTATAGGTATTTTTTTTTCCACCGTCATGATGAAGGCAGATGGTACTAATGGGGTAGGATATGAGAAGAAAAGATTTAAAAGTCCTTTACCCCATCCCAATAAATCTACCTCTGACAGATATGAACAGACAATCTATAACTTATAGAATTAATAAAGCATGCTGTAAAAATGCATGTGTATTTATAACATGCCTGTTTGCATCTGCAAACTGAGTAAAGTCAAATAATGATTCAAACTGCCAACAGAAGAACCTTTGCTTAAGTTTCATTTTGAAATACATCTGAAAACAGTCAGTACCAGTTAGGATTTCTTAACTGCCAGGGGTGACAGGTATCTAATATTGATGGAAAAGATGAGCTGTGGCAGAACCATCTCTTAATATGGAAACACTGGTCCACATTTAATTGATATAGAATGAGAACTGCTCATACAAAATGAAAATGTCCTGCTCCCAGCTTCTACAAACGTGAACCCAATAGAAAGATATTGCATTAAATTAATTTTGAACACCTTCCCATTACTATTATGATAGGATTTTGAAAGAACATACATCTATTCTATATTTTTTGGAAGACAACATATTAAATCCTCTTCTGAACTATGTATTCCTTCCTATCTTGGCCACATGAACACACAAACCCACAGTACTCTATGGCTGTTACATTACTCAGAAATACTTACCTCAGTCTAAAAATAGAAGCCTATCAGTGAGAATAACTATTGTATTATTAGAACCTAGAGGAAAATACAATGTGTCTTATGCAGTTCTAATCTAACGGTGATTTTAGTCTTCTGTCTTAAAATGCAAACTAACAATATTTCTTAAATTTGCAATATTTTATGCAATAAACCTTATTTAGTGATGTTATTCATTAACTTAGCTTAACACCAGTACAAATCCACTTTCTGAATGACCTTATTTAACGTCACTGTAAATGTGGTGAAAGAAGTTGTCAACTCAGCACAAATTACTTGTAAGACTAGGTGGAAATTCTTCAAAGGATCAGGTTGTTCTTTTCCACTAAAGGAAAAATTCTGTCAAGGGAGTCAGTACCTGCAGGAGTTTCCCCAGGTTAAATACTTTCTATCTTCTTCTGAAGGAATAGCACTACTGCAGGTTCTAGCTCTGAGCTTCCACAGGAGTCTGTGGAGCCCAGCGAGATTTTATAAGAGCTGTATGTCTTCTTGTTGCTTGTCTACTCCTAAAACACAGTTAAAAGTACCAGCTGTCCACTATAGATATCTGTATAACTGCATGTCTTCAAAAACTTCTCAGTGTGGAAAAGATATCAAAGGAAAAGAATACATCATATGGCAATTTTACAGACCACTGTCCACTCTTTACTAGGAACAAGGCAAAACACATTATCTTTTTCCTCTAAAACCATATACTATTGATAAAAGTGTAGCCAAATACAGATTAACTCGAGGAGTTAATTTGGACTTTGAAAAACTACATTTAATCACTTGTGCAAATCTTGTCCAGTTAGCCCATCATAGTATCTTGAGATTCAGTTCTTTATCTAGAATCTAATTGTAAATATATAAGTAGCAAAACATCCATGTTTCAGAAAAGAAAATCCATGTATTCATTATACAAGATTGTTTGATAGTCTTACAAATCCATATCAGCAAACTGAATGCACATCACTGAATTTATTGAACTGAAATGAAGGTGACCATAACTGTTATTCTGGTAACTCCTGCACCTAAAATTCTAACAAAGAGGAGAAAACCCTTTCTGGAGCTGTTGCCATAGAAAGTCAACATTTCTTGCACAGGGTTTCTGATCCTAGAAAGTGCTATTTGAGTTCTCAAATTATGTTAATTATATTTATTCATGTACTAAACAGAGAAAATGTTTAAGAAGGGAAAAGAGATCCATATCATGTGAATATAAAATAATTAGCAAGATTAGTGGTGGCTGTCATTAGTAGCAGGTGTTAAAGGTTTTCAAGCAGAGCTATGTCTTAAATATTTAATTTAGTTCCTCTTTTACATTATGTTTATGATTTCCTATTCACCTTTACTCAAAGGCATTGCAAAAGTCAGTTGAGACGCTTCTGTGACATGAGGTGTATAGAACAGGTATGCTATTACAACTCTAGCACGATTTGTGTTCAACTTTAAATAAAGATTGCAATCACTTGCACTTAAAGGACATGTAGATATGGCACGTAGGTACATGGCTTAGTCATGAAATTGGCAGTGCTGAGTTAATGGCTGAAATTGATGAACCTTAAAAAGTGTCTTCCAACCTAAAAGATTCTATGGTTCTATGACTTGATTACAGCTAGTAGCATTCCAGAGTAGCAATCTTACCTCTAAGAGTTACAAGGATTTACAGAAATTTTCTTGGATTGTGTTACTGGAGGAGTTTCTCAGTGCAAGGAAATAAAAGTTGCCCTGGGATGTCACGAAGGTGCACTAACTCACAGCATAAGTAGAATGCCTTAAATCAGGGAGTAATTTGAAATGGTCTAAACCAACTTTATGTATGTGACATACAAATATCAAGATCATAAACCTGTATGATTGTACGTTCCTCAATACCTAACATATATCTGTATGATACACAGGTAAACTAAGTTTATATTAGGAAAAAAGGCTAAAGTGGTAAATATCAGCTAAAACAACAGGCAATACATTGACATTTAGCATAATTTAAAATGCAAGAAGAAAAAAATCTACTTAAAGCTCAGTTGAAGCAGAGCAAATATTTGAAATTCTGAGCTATACAGTAGTCTCCTTTAAAGGCTTAAATGGATATTCCTATGAATTAGAAGTAAAAATGAGTACTTAGTTAAAATGTACAGTCAAATTGTCAGTCGTCATTGCATCATAATATAAAATGAATTAGCAGACTCCATTTGTTTCACCATTTTGGCATAGCCGTCCTAATTCCTAGATTTTTTAAACTGACACAGATGTCTATAGAAAATGATTCATGCTAGGCAGTGGCATATGAGCTGTAATGGACAGAATAAAAAACTTAAATAATTTTATTGAAGTAAATTTTTGCATGAAAGTATTATTTTTGCATTAAAGTACTATTTTTGTATCAAAGTACTATTTTTGTTGCCTTTGCCATTGTGCTGTCTTTTCAATGAGTATGACAACTTCTAAAAAATATATCCTCGAAAAGAAAAATTTTTTAATGGATGAGGCATTCGATCTTTTTATCTTACTAAAAACAATAGTCCAAATAACCATGTTTATTTGTCCTTAAAAACCCCACCATTCTTTCAAATGTCCATATATATTTGATAGTACAAGACTGATCTGACTTTATTAAATAATTGCATTTGATATTAGATACAAAACTAGTTGACATTACATAACAATAGATGTGATTATTTCTAGCTCTATGACATATATATTTTCAAATGCAATACTTTTCAAATATTAGGAAAATAACCTTATCCATCTGAAATACGGTTGTTTTCAGCCTTTATAATGGCACAGATTACACATTTCTATGGCAACAATATAAATGTTCTCTATTAAAAAAAAAATCACAGTTAATATAGAAGTTAAAGATACCTTAGTCTATACCTGTTATGCATATTATAGGGCTTCTTCCACATGAAACTGATTTTAAATACAATCTTCAGTGATCTAAATACCTATTGACTACTTCAGTAGAAAAATCAGTGCTGACAGTGTGAAGTTACTTTGAAAATGGCTTTAACCTATACTTACCCTCGAGGTTTATACCCTTTTGGGATTCAGCTTCTTCTGAAGTAATGCCAGGAATGCAAATATGATAGATTTGGTCTTCTAATATCAGCCAGGCACGCAACCCAGGGAATAACAGATTTTACATATTCCATAAATACATCTCTTCCATAACTGAAGACAGGGAACTCCATGTTCCTAGTGTTAAATGTAGACAGTATTTTCTCCTGTACCAAAATCTGTTAGACTTGATTGTGAGAGCAGGGATGCATTTATGTGAAGGTGCGAGAGGGAAAAAAAAGATATTATGAGAGGTTTAAAAGCAATATTTTTCACTTTCAATAATTATGGAATTAATAACATTAATATCAACATCAATATCATTAAATGCATTGTGATCAAAGACTGTTGGCCTAAAAACCTCTGACCAAGGTTACATTTGTTGCACAGAGGATGCTGAGACAGGGTCGCCTGCACAAAGTGTTGCAGTCAGGGACAATTACTCACAGCTGGTGGCTTGCACTACTTCTCATGTTGAGTGTTACTTTTTGAGAAGAGGAGAGAGGAGAAAAACCGATAAAAAAAAAAAAAAACCAACTGAGAAGAGGAGGCATGGCAGATCCTCCGATGAGCGCTCTCCCCTGGGCAGCTGGTACTGCCGCCATCCCGCTTTCCCTGCAGGGATGCCCTGGGAGACCTCGGGACCTGCCCCAGGCCCTGCCACATTTGTTGTTTCTGTGGACAATGTGATTAGGCTGTGCAGGGAGTGCTCTGTGCTGACTGTTCTGTGCACTCCCTCATGGGTCTCCTCGGGTCAGCCAGACACCACAACGCGGGGCAGACAGGACAGGGAAGGGTCAGTCTCGGCCACTGCTGGTCACTCCTCAGGAGAAGCACGGCCACGGCAGCGCTGTGTCTGCTGGGGTGAGGCTGTGCGAATAGCAGCCTGAGAACAACCATGGGGGCCACCAAGGGAAAAGGACTGGGGCTGGGGGACAGCCTGGGGGCAGGAGCACCCAGCTGGGAGGAAAGGCAAGGTACAGAGGGGCCAACACAAGACCCTTAGCAATAGAGAGGGGAAGGAACCCAAGGTGCCGTGCAACACTGAGCAACACAGATTATATAAAATAACAGTCTATCTACACATTGCTGCACATTCTAAAGATTTTTTACATCCACCTTACGTGATATAATATATATATAAGCTAAACTTCATAAAACACCTGTGTCATCCTTGACTGCATTGAATTCACACATTCCATCACAGTCATCTTTCCATACCCCTCCCAACCTAAGTCAGAAACATACCCTGTTTCTGTCTACCCATGCTAAAATCAACACAAAATATGTTGCCTGCTTTTCCTAGACTGAGCAAATTCAGCACCTATCCTCAGAGGCACAAAGAACATGTAACACCACTCTGTCTCTTCTTTTGTGATATGTCAGTGCTCCTTAATAAAATGGCAGAATTCAAGATGATTTCTGGTTCAATGAAAACAGATGTAAAGAATTAACAGCCAGTTCAAATTTATTTCTGTATCTCATAGAAGTGTTTTAAATTAATGTACTTCAGAAAAATGAAAAATAATCATGAGACACTTCAAGATGGATTATTTAGGTGTAAAACATTAGCCTAAGGTTTGGCATGCCACAGTTTGTTTATATTCTGCCTCAAAGACTTCCTCTATAACCTGCAATAATTCATGTGGAGACAAAATCCCAAAGGAGCTCAGTGCCTGACTCCCATGGGATCCGGTCTGAATTATACTGTTTATACCTGTATTATCCCATAGGACAGAGGGTGGGATAACAGCCAGAATATTTCCTGACAGAGTTTTGTTCCTTATCTGCCTCGCTCAGTAGCTGGTCTGTGACCACCTTGCTCAAAGGATGAGGCTGCATGGACTCCAGAGACCTGCAGACCTCAGCTGTCTGTGCCATATGTGATGTAGGGCCACTGCAACTTCCACAGCAATCACACATTCCTTGGCTGACATGTCCATTCTCCATCAGCCACAGGGCCTGCCAAGAAGGGCTGTTGCTGAATATTGTCGTGGACACAGCCAGGATGCAGAGGTATCAGCATATCCAGCTGCACTTGGGGTTGCCCCAGTCGGTGTCTACAGTGGAAATGTCTTCATATAGACAGGTGTGTACACATCTGATCATCTGAAAGCCTCCCTGAGCTCCCTGCTATGGCGGCTAGGTCTTCATTGATTATACAGGAGTTCATTCAGGTGAAAATTCGTACAGTGAAGACACTGAAATGTAGTCAAATTGCACTCTTAGATTTCATGCCATGGTGTACACTTGAAATTTTG
Organism: Parus major; assembly: GCF_001522545.3. Classification (NCBI taxonomy): domain Eukaryota; kingdom Metazoa; phylum Chordata; class Aves; order Passeriformes; family Paridae; genus Parus; species Parus major. The sequence continues at coordinate 25,163,309 of NC_031768.1, forward strand.
AATCTTTGGAAAATCTGAAATCAAATCAAGGCATAAACCAACACAGAAAATGTACCACACGTGTGTTCTCAGTTTCCTTTTGCATATGAGGAGAAAAGTACTTCTTCTGCCTCACAGTGCTGTTTTATGACAAGAAAGACAAAAGATATTGCAGCCAATGGTAAAAAAAAAAAGTGTACTATTAAACTTCCTCTTTATAGACAGAAGGGACAAATATTTTAGGAATACGTTGAAATTTGTAGTATATTTTCGTAGCCCTTGCATGTTATGTAAAAATTTATATAATGCAGATTTGGATGAAAAACTATTGGTTACCACTTAGCAATTTTTCCAGTAAAAGCCTGTTCTTAGGCAGCTACAGTAGAGCCTAATATTATAGAATCTCAGAGTCACAGAATGGGTCTGGTTAGAAGGGACCACAGGGGCTCATCTGGTCCAACCTCCCTGCTCAAGCAGGGTCATCCCAGAGCACAGGGCACAGGATTGCATCCAGGCAGTTCTTGAATATTTCCTGTGGGGGAGACTCCACCACCTCTCTGGGCAATCTGTTCCAGTGTACAGTCACCAGCACAGTCAAGAACTTGTTTCTCATGTTCAGGTGGAACTTCCTGTGCCTCAGTTTCTGCCCATTGCCTCTTGTCCCATTTCTCAGCACCACTTGGAGCAGAGCCTGGCTCCATCCTCTTGGCACCCTCCCTTCAGATACTGACAGACATCAACAAAGTCCCCTCTCAGTCGCCTCTTCCAAGGCTGAACAGTTCTGATGCTCTTGTTGACACTGCTAGGAGAGAAAAAGCTAAGCAGTCCAGCCAATTTCAATGCAGTGTGGATGGTATTTTTAGTACAATATGTGTTAATGCTGCTTGAACCTTTAATTACTTTCTTTTAGCTCATGTGCTTGTAATAAGATACTGAAGAGAAACCACTTTTTTCTCTCTTGCTTTCTTGCCTAACACCCACTGGAAGACGCTGAGGTTTAGCATCTAAGGTTTTTGGATTTAATGTTTCCCTGTTAGAAATTTAGTGCTGTTTTACTCCTGAAACTGTTCTGCTTGTAAATCCAAAATACAGGAGTATGGTGCAAGCTTTTTACTCTAGACAATGTTTATTAAAAGACTAAAAATCTTGTTAGTTTAGAGGAAACAGTAAACAAAATACACCTATTATGAGCTCCATATAATTTGAGGAGGTGCTTAAAAAATTGGATATTTCAATACACAGAAATATTTCTCTTATTTCCCTGAGTCTTTCTCATGATGGGCTATCAATTTTAGAAAACAGACTTTAAGGGAACTTTCAGACTTAGTATTCAGATTCCCTATGATTTCTAGTATCAACCAAAGGAAAGAGCCTATGGCCTATGGTATCAAAGGCTCTTTAATCCCAGTCCTTTATACTCTGAATCAAATTTTGAAGATGAATTGTAAGAGATGCCATTACCATATCAAAGGTATTAATCAGAGATTCTTCAGAATTTCACTAATGCAATGTTGACCAAGACATATCATTTGGATGAGGAAAATGATGTCTGGATTTTTTTTTATCACTGTGTCTTTTGCAGTTTTGCCCATGTCTCTACTTAGGATCCTCTCTGCCCTTCTGTAAGCTCTAGACAAATTTCCCAATTTCCCTTCAATAAATTCAAAGGTTTTAGGGGTCCCTTTGATCTTGCCAGCACCTGGCTGAGCATAAAAGAGTGAATGCTTTGGATCCTAATTTGCATGTCAGCTATTCTGGCTTGACATATCAGGTAGTTTCAAGCTCACTCTGCCTTTGAAGCAACAGTGTTTGATTTTCTTTCATAGTTTAACTAGATATGAGCTGACAGATTAAACTTAGCTGCAGAAGGGCAATCACTAGGATATAAATGTATCAGACCTCCTCTGCTTTGTGGAGTGTCTGGTTGATTTGCTTTAAAAATTTCTTCAAGTGGGGCCTTACTTGAATTAGTGTGTTAATTCAATAGTGTGCAGAGGTGTGTCTGGTTTCCTTCTGTGTCATGTTGGAACTTTGCAGGAAATAGCAGATCCTGGTCCTGCTTGTTCAGGCAATCATTTACAGAATTACTCCTTCTGAATTGTCTGTAAGGGAACAGATAAAGAAAAGGAGAGATTCTGGCTCTCACAAGTACTAGGTTAATTACAGCTCTGACCTCTCCTGAGTACCTGTAGCCTTCACACAATTTTCCCTCTCTCTGTCTAGGCTTCAGGCTGCTCTTCCCATGCTCAATCTCAGTGACTTCAGCCTCTCTATACATACCTCATTCCTCCAATTCCTTTTTCTTTGGATGATAACACAGCAGTGCACATCACCTTCAGCATTTATAAGTAATAGAGCATAGTGGGCAAGAAAGTATGTAAAAGAGACAGAATTTAAACTAATGAAGATTTTGCACAGGTCATAGATATTTTCCCATGTGGGGATCCTTCTGGTCTACTATTTTCTACCTCTTTCAGACCCTCTTCCTGCTCTGTCTGGGCAACATCAGCAGCTTTCTTAGCACATAAACCAATTACCTCCCTATCAGTGGAAACCAACAAGGCATTGGAGGAGCATTAACCCACAATGAGGTTAGTTATTGCATTAGTAGTGTTCTTGGTTTTATTTATTTAAATCAGGCATATTTAGTTATGGTAAAGAATACTTGTTAATTTGTTACTTGATTAGGCCAAACTGCAAAGAGATGTACAAATCTCACGAAATTCCAGGCAGGGATTGTTACCCTGACTTTTTTGAAGAGTTTCTGTCCTGTATGACATCAACAGAAAACTGGTAAACATAAAATCATACCCAACTGAGAGAGGAATGATGCTGAAAAGTCACAAAAGTTTAAATTACAGAAAAAAACCCGAAAAAACTAAAAGGAAAACCTCAGCATTATGCAGATATCTTCATTTTGTTGTGACTATGAGCATGTTTTCAAATTGGTTTCATGAAACTGTAGTTTGGGTGAACAGGCAGAAATTTCTGAACTGAATTCAATGATCTAATTTTATTCAAATAATAGCCAAACAATATACATGGAGCACAGTCAGAATTTGTGGGTTTGGCACATATGGACTTGTGGACTCAACATAAAACACTACCAAATGTTACGACTGAGAAAACAGTCCCTTAATAATCATAGAATCATGGAGTAATTTAGGTTGGAAAATATCTTTAAGACCATTAAGCCAAACAATTAACCCAGCATTGCCAGCTTCACCACTAAGCCATGTCCCAAGTGCCATATCTATACATCTTTTGAACACCCTGGGCAGCCTGTTCCAATGCTTGACAACCCTTTCAGTGAAGGAATTTTTTCTAATATGCAATCTAAACCTCCCCTGGCGCAACTTGAGGCCATTTCTTCTTGTCCTATCACTTGTTGCCTTGGAGGAGAGGGTGACACCCCCCTGGCTACAGCCTCCTTTCAGGTTGTTGTAGGGAGTGATAAGGGCCCCCCTGAGCCTCCTTTACTCCAGGCTAAACACCCCACTTCCCTCAGATGCTGTTCTTCATCAGGCTTGTGCTTCAGACCCTTCCCCTTGCCCTTCTCTGGACACTCTCCTGCCCCTCAATGTCTTGTAATGAGGGGCCCAGAACTGAACACAGGATTTGAGGTGTGGCCTCCCCAGTGCTGAGTACAGAGGGCAATCACTGCCCTGGTCCTGCTGGCCACACTATTGCTGATACAGGTGCCATTGGCCTTCTTGGGCACCTGGGCACTGCTGCCTCATGTTCAGCCACTGTCAAACCAGCACCCCCAGGTCCTTTTCCAGCAGGCAGCTTTCCAGCCATGATCTTTCTGCACTGGCAACACCATGCAGGATTAATAAAATTCCATCACTATTCTTCAAGTATTATCGTAGAGCTGACTCTCCTTTTTTATTTATATTTATTTATATTTTTTATTATTTATAGATTCATTTTGGCCTCTTCCTTTCGCATGGGAATCTACACAACTTTAGTATCAGATTTTCCAGCATAATCAATCATGACAGCATCCTATAAACCATATTAACACAAAGAATGATTATTCCAGGGACTGAAGTGCCTACTAAATGCCAGAAAACTGTTCTTCTCTTCTTGTTTCCTTCCACCAGAGATTTACATTTGGTAAGTGGTTCTGTAAATCTGACCAAAAGTTTAATTGAGCTTGCACTCCTGGCTCTGTAATGCATCTGAGGGCTGTGATCTCAAATTAAGAACATCCTAGAAAGTAATTCCATTCCTCTGTCTACTGTGGAGACAGATTTTTGCTTATAGTCCTTTATTACAAATAGGACCAAAATGGCATTTTGAGGCATTCCTGGGGTCTCCTTTCTTGTTACTTAACATTCCAGATTCTTTTGCTGATACAAAAGATGACTTTTACTGGACAGTTTTAGAGAAGACAAGACATTTTGACATATCTGATTGCCCCTAACTTCCCTTCCCATTCTGGTTTACCATTGTAGTTTAGGACAGTCTAAGAATTTGTTCACCTGCTGAACAGAAGTTAAAAAATAAATTATCATGGTATTTGGTATATTCTGCAGCTGCTACAGCTGGAGTCCCCTACCTCACCCTTGTCAGATCTGGCCTGGAGCAGATCATAACAAAAGTAGTCCGAGTGTGACAGACATCAAATTATGATATTGTTGATATCTACTTATCACAAGGAACTCATGTTCAGGGTTCTAAATACGATATGTAAGTGAAAAGAGCACTATCATGCTGCTTTACAGCTACTTGTCCTTTAGCACTAAACCAATGCTAAGTAGCTGAAGTCTGCAGGGATACACCTCCTGTTTGCAATGTGCTGTGCAGCTCCAGGCTGGTTTGATTTTTAAAATATAAATGTCAAGGGCACAAAAACTCGAGCATGATGAATCAATTGCCTCATATGTGCCTGCATCAGATGTATGAACAATTCAGTTTGGTCTGAGGAGAAAACATGCCAAGTTTTCCAGCTTTTAATAAAAGCCTTGGCAGCCTATCAGCATAGGAAGAATAACATTTAAGCTTATTGAAAAAGGATATTTCATCAGAAAGTGCTTTTTTAACCTAATCATGGAGGAAAGTTCATTGTCTTCACCTTTTCCTGATCAACGTAACTACATAAAAAAGAGACATGTTGGGTTTTGTCAGCAGTGACTGAAACACCTGGAAACCCTGTACAGTGCAGGAGATTATGTAGAACCATATCATTATATCATACAAGGAGGAAAATTGCTGGGCAAAAATGAAGCACAATTATGTTCTTCTCAGCAAAAATAATACTTGAGTAAAAGCTGCAGTAACTACTATTTCAAGTAATAATGTTTATGTATCGGAAAAAGAGCATCTTTGAAAATGTAATGGAAGTAGGGGGTGGGTCTCAGTATCTGCTCTTTCCTATTTTCCCACCAATTAATATTAAATAAACATCCAGGCTTCTAGACAAGGCTTTCTAGTGCATTTCTAAAACATTATATGCATATGCAACACCTCAGTAGTTCTTTAGGCCTTTGAAGATGACAATAGTTTTATTACAAAATGTTCTTTTCTTGCATCATTTAGTAATTTTATAGCATTTTGTTTATGTGATGAACACAAGAATAAACCGAGTCAATACTCATATTTTAAGGGGTTTCCAATTTCATGCAGTAAAAATGCCCAACCATGCTTTCACTGTAAAATAAAGTTTCTTAAAAGAAAATCCCATCAGAGTACTTCACTGATTCTCATTGAAGTCAAATTACCTGTTTACTTTCTGTATAAGCACAGCTAAATATATCCTGGTACCAGCAGATGCACAATTGGGAGATAAAATGTTGTTTGTTTGCTTTTAAAATTTTTCTGAGTGTAACATAGTATTCCCACAGCCTTCTTTTGCTAGCTGAGACTGAATAGAAAGTCTATGACTTAACAAATGCTTTTATTATCCAGGGTTTCAGTGCCATTAAGAGCTTTTCTAAAAACTACAGAGCTGTAATAGGGCCATCCAAATTCTCTTTAGGCTCACTAGCATAAAGCATACTGGCAGCAGTCTACTCATGGAACTCAGACAACATATGCTGCTTCTTGACTAAAATTAGCTTTTATGTCCCATAACTGTAACACTTAAGGGATATGCAATACACTGTAGTAATACAGTTTCAGCTTCTGTATTCCACTTCTTTTTTAGCAGCAAGTTCATCTCTACAAAGAGTGTAATTCATATGTTTAGGCATTGTATCATTTTGTATATGTGCTATATTTTCAAATATGTAATGCATCAGCCACCAGGCTATGCACTATTAGAAAGGTGCTGTGATTTTGTATTACTCTGTCTATCTGTGTGTGTATACAGTGATTACTACTAAAGGACCCCACTGTAATCATGCTGTTAAACAGAAAAAAGGAGTTTGCATGCAAGAGGCCATGTACACATTTATAAATAATTATGTCAGGAATTAACTGATAAGAGTTACCCACCTTTTCTCTCTCTACTCCCTTCCCCTCATCTCTCTTCTTTCTGGCTAACAGTTGCTCAAGACTTGGTAAAATTTTTTCATAAGACTGTTTCTGTCTTCACTGTCAGCACTCCTCAAGCTCAAAGCAGCTCTACAGAAATGCAAGAAGCTGTTCAGATTGATTCAGTGTGATGATCATTAGGAGTAAATTTATCTGTTACCTATGTTCCAGCCCACCAATGTCAATGGGACTGTACAGTTGCAAGCAAAGATGGGAAGGCAGTCTAAGGGCTAACTATTTCAAGGAAGGAATCCCTGACTCATGACCTTAAAGCATGGCAGCCTCCATAAATCCTTATCCCTTTACTGGGTTCTAATATTTTGCCTTTGATGATTACCTTGAGCAACCTTCTCTTTCCAAAGCAGGAGGAAGGGAATAACAGGGAAGAGTGGAAAAACTGGCATTTCTCTTACTCCCCTCTCTAAGCAATATGGAAAACTAAGGTAAAAACCTTGAAATTCCTCTTTGCTCATGTGCTTCTCAGTATAGAGGAGGCAAAGCAGTTGCTAATTGTGGAACTCAATTTCAACAGCACTATTGAATATGTGAACAACCCCTCCCATATCCAGCTATAAATCAATACCCATTATAGGACTCATTCTAGAAATGTCACACAGGCACATGCACTCCCCAGCTCAGATGCATCAGGGCAGGCCTGTGCCACTCAGAACAGAACTCCTAATTTATGTGGCTTTGAATCACAGCTCCATTTCCATGTATAGGAAAATTCAGCTACATTCATCTTTCTGCAGTAACACTGAAGATCATTTGTAATGGTGGCCTAATTTTAGGCAGTAAACTGCCAGTAAACAATTATTTAAGGAAGCAAAGGAAAGAGGCATACTCAAAAAGTCAGATAGTTTTCATTCTCTCACGTGGGGATGTTAAAGCACTAGTTGAAGAAGACACCAACTGTGCACTTGTCACAGCTTGGCCCTTCCCTTCCAGCACCAGCCAGCTTTGCAAAGGCTGTAGCACCAACATGGGGCAAAGCAACAGCAGCCTTAAGTCAACACTTCAGTCAACACTGAATGACTGATGCAGGACTACCCCACTAGATATGTCTGTTTATACAATACCAAATAGTGTTGGTGGCACTTAATCACAGTACTTGGCTTACTACTGATACATCCCTCTTAAATGGTTTCTGGTCATATTATCCATCTCCACTGTAAGTTTACGACTATTAAACATTGGTTCCCCTGGATTAATTTCCAGCTAATGATATTTTTTTCTGTCCCACATTTCTGGACTCTAGAAAGTCAAACCCTGTTAGCAGCTTCTGCCTGAGTGCAGCAGAGACTTTCACCTGATGGTAAGGACAGCCTACTCCAGCAAACAGGGGGCTTGTCTAACCAAAATTTAGGACCAGTTACATGGAAATACGAGCTTTCTCAGAACAAGTCACTTCAGTCTGCACAGACTGAACACCTCAAGAAAGACTTCTTCTTTGCAAACTACAGCCTCTTGATAAAATCTTTCCCTCACCAGCCTTTTCACCCTGTGTAGATGTTGATTCCCTTTCCTTCTTCCTCAGCTGTAAGTCAGGTGGGCATCCTTTCAGAACCAACAGCTTTGGAAAGCATCATGACAAGGCATGGATGCCATCACTACTGTTTATTACTCCTTCTCCATTTAGCACACAATCTTTATGCCCATTACATGAAATAAAGTAAGACACAGAGAAAACCAAACGTGTAATAGAGCAAAAGCACACACACAGTGTCTGTGGGCAAGCAACTTTCATAATCACACAGATCTACCTCCACAATCTCAGCAAGCTACACAAATTTTGTCATGCTTATAAAATTTATGCAGACCAGAGCTAGATTTGCCAATTTGTACATCTGTCCACCATCTATAAAAGTCTGGCTCCCCTTCCTGCTCCCCTCTAGAGGATTTAAATGTGTGGAATGTTAAAGGAGAATATGGAATTGAAACTTCTGTAATTATATATAATATAGATATAATTTACAATAGGTGGTACTCTGGAGAGATAAGGCAATAAAAATGCTAATGTAATTTTAATTTTTGCCCTTTTATGCAACTAATTTATATCTTTATAAGCCCTTTTGTAAAGAGGTAAAGCTTAGTGATAATGTATCTCTACCAGGAGGAAACATTCTTCCTGGAATTATTGCCTACTTAACTAAAGCAATTTTTCTTAACACACAAATGTCAATTGGAACAAACCTGTAACAGCAACTATATTAAAATTACAAGCAAACTCTTACATGAAAAAAAAAAGAGCAATGGCTGTGGCCATTACACATTTCACAACAAGTGACATGATGGAATTGAATGTTGTCATGGTTGAAAGCTTCAGGATCTCACACACTTCATTGAACCCATCTACAAAATGCTAAGTCTCACTACGTTCCCTCACAGCAAGATTCCCAGTCCACAAAATGTTCATCATGCCCAACCTCTGCAGTGCTCAAGGAGATGAGACAGATAGCTGCAGTAAGGGAAAACATAGCAGTGTCTTAAAGAACTGCTTCTCAATTGAATAAGCTTAAAAGCACCATAAAAGCACTTTTGATGTTTGCTACAGGCAGATGAAAATACCATGTATAGACCATTAATACTGAACACATGGCCAAAAATTCCTTTTTGGATATATATATTGGAATACTGATTTTTTTTTTTGCCCATCTGAGAGGAGATGCTGATACTTTTCAGACAATGGAAATGAAAGACGTGCAGTCTGTGTCACTGTCACCTGGGATTTACCTGCAGGAAAAATAATGGGCTATAGCCATTCTACTTCCATGCCTGCTGCCTGTGGGGGGTCATCAGGAGGCATGAAGGAGTTAAAAAAGGACCCTAATTTGGACATTCTCCTGCCACCACCACTCCACTACCATGTCCACTCCCATCCCTTGAGCAAGCAGCCTCCAAGAATAACAAAGAGGGAAGGGAAGAGAGAATGATGCGAAGATATGTGGGCAATGGGACAAGTCAGAATGCCCTAGGCTGCAGTGCTCTGTCCCTTTCTTAGGAATTTGTCCTCCAGCTAGCTGTAACTTTCAAGCTGGAAAAATCTGATGACTGTATGACTGCATCATTATTATCTAAGTGAAAGGTCCATTTTTGTAGTGTTTAATATTTCTGGTACTTTATATATTGATTTGTAGTTACTCATGCTTCCTAAATAAACAGTTATAAAACAAATTGAATACAGTCAGGAGAAAAAGCAGATATTCTTGAGAAACCTGAACCACAGCTTTTTTGAGGCCCAGCATGCTGATATTGCTATATTTAGTGCCTTACTTGGTGGGAAAGAGCAAACCACTAAAAGATTTCTCCCAGCTTCGATTGAATGCTACATCAAAACAAAAGTAATTGTACAGATGACATTAAAGGAACCAGAAAGTGATATTCTTATTATTTACTACACTTTTGGAGAACTAGATGCTTGCCTTTATGGCTATAAAGTATTGTCAAAAAAGTATTTCCTAACCTGCAAGCGTGTTGTGACAAATACTTGTTGTATTAACTAGTCCATCTGGTTATTACCATGGAATTTGAAAGGAATTTTCACACTTTCAAAAAAGTTATCTCCTTTTTCTTGATACTTGGTGGGGGGAAAGTAGCCTCAAGTCATGCAATTTATTTGGAATTTGACAGTTTCAGAGTGTAGAACTACTACACAGTTAAGACTGTCTGATCAGAAATGTGTAAAAGGTGAAAAAAATGTATGTAAAGGTGGGAAAAATACCTGTGAAGTGCTACCAAAATAAAACAGCAAAATAATGTGCTTGTCCCTTTAAGATACCAAAAATAAACCACAGTATTTTGCTCATCTAAATCCTGATGCTGCACTCAGCTCTACAGTCACAGGAGTCTGACTGTGGGGAGTTCTCTGCCGGCTCAATGCACTGAGGTGTAAAATAGAGACATAAGGCAAGACTAACATTAATGCAAATCCAAAGTGAAGAGAACACAAAGTTCACAAAGCAGCAAGGACAGAATATTATTCACAATACCCATAGATTTCAGTACTTTACTTTCTTTTCTTTATTTGCTGATCATTTGTATCTTTTTTCCTCTTTGAATTGTGCATGGCTGCCACTAATGAGGTTTGTCACTATTCCAACAACAAATATCTCTGGAGGCACTTGTGTGTGGTGCTTGAATAAGAAAGCAGGTGAGTGAATAAGGAAGTAAATGGAAAATCACATTAGTAACCATAGCAGCCAACAGCATTTCATCCCAGAAGAAGCTTCCTTTGGTGGAGGCTGGGCTTCCTCTTAACGAGTTTCATACAATTTCACAGTGATGGGGCAAGTCTTCCAAATGGTCCATGTGATGGTTTTGTGTCACTAGTACCACCTTCCTGACTCCTGTGCCTCTCTTGGTGAAGAGGATTACTTTGCAGCAGCCAGGGACTGGATCTTTTGCATCAGGTAAAGCAGACAAACAAATCTTGGTTGTAATTGCAGTTGACTGCCTGAGCTGGCAGAAGACGGCAGACAAATTATTTTAACTAATGTGCATTTGTTTGATTGCATCTGTCTAGAAGTCATACTCTGTTCTTTTAGAGTATTTTGTTAAGAAACTATTTAACAAAGGTCACCTTTGTTAGCAAGGATGTGGGAATCATATGTTGCCATAATGACAGTGCATTTAGCTTTTGACTGTAAGAGAAGTTATCCATTATTGCCAGAGGTTAGAAACAGATAGGTCAAAGAGTCAGGAACGTATCTCATTGTCACATACATGTTTTCTGGAAAAAAAACAAAACAACCAAAGTCAAGCAAGAGTGATCTTTAATATCCAGTGATTTTTTGAGTCGCCCTCTCAAGTCCTTTGGGCTCCTCTACTTCTACTAAAATCATCATCAGAGTGGTTTGATGCTGGTCATTTTACTTGCTTTATCTTCACCTTCAATTTGTTATCTGTCCTGGACAGGTGAGTTGTCAGAGTATCACAGTAACTGTTAATTATATTCTTCTTCAAATGAAGTACATCCGTCACAAACTCCAGGCAGTGAAATGTTTTTAACATAAAGCATATTTCAGAATTATTGTTGGTATCTCTTTTCACAACTAATATTCAAAGATCTGAGAAAATACTATTTCAATAGATCAAAACAAAAATCTGTTCACTAAGGTAATAATTTATTAGTACAAATTAACTAGTTTAAATATATGGTGACTCAAGAATGAGAAGAAGTTGGTCTTTTCATTATCTTTTCAGAAATGTAATAGATGGAGATACACAATTAAGAAGTGGTTTATAGGGGAAAAGCCAGGGACACCACAGGATAAACAATTTCACTCAAAGCACAGTTTCTCAAGTGGATAAGTTGCATACAATTAACAGCTTTTCAGTATCTGCCATTTCCCATTCCTCACACTATTCTCACACATGCCCAAGACAACTCTTATCACCTACATACAGTTTTTTCACTAAGTATTTAGTAATTTTGGCCAGAACTACTAGAGGTAAGTAGCCACTACCATAGTAAGAAGCAGGAACCTAAATAGATGTTAAACTAAAATCTAGAACAAAGATCCTCTGACGCCTACCATGTTACTCATTTATTCTGTGGTAAGTAGTATGATCTAGAGAATGTGGTAATTCAGCTGGGCTGGTAGGAGTATCCTGAAAGGCCAGTAATGGATCACAAGGAATCAATCAGAAGAATAGGAAGGAGAAACAGAAAGCAGTAGAACAAGAGGTCAAATCTGCAGTCAGCAAAGACACAAGAAATTTAGAAAAGACAGCATACAGGTAATTTTAGGAATTTTTAAAATGAGAAATGAGGAGTGAAATGAATGCGATGGCATATTCAAAGACAAAGATGATTAGTTTAATAAATTGCTTAAACGTGAAACATTGCATAATAGGCAGAACAAATCCATGACCAATAAGATCAAGGCTCCTCATTTGGCTTGACTGCTAAGTCACAACGTGACCTTTAGCAGGTCACTTTAGGATAGATCCAATAAAGGACTCAGGCACCTTAAGCCTGACTTAGGCAGATTTGATGTACCTAAGTCTAAAAGTGTGACCTCAGCACCCTCCTCAGTTGCACACTGACCCTGGAGAAGCTTGTCACTCTAACTGTAAAATGTATATGCTGTGCAGTCCTCCCTGGATGAACACAGCTCAGTTGGCAAGGTCCTGTGCTAATTTTCAGTGTCCTACCACTGCTCTCCTCTGGGCTGCCCATTTAGGTGCCCTTTTTTGTGGAAATATGGGCACAAAGCCATGTGCCCATATTGTAGGCTAATATGTAATGTAGGTAATGTAGGCTGGGATTTCACCCTAGTGCGTGCCCAGAACCCAGCTGTGCTCATTTTCTCTCTTTTTCCTGGCAGTGTAGGGAAGGGCAGAAAAATGGCTCAGCTTTGCTTGAGCAGTAGCCTGGAAATGGCTTTATCTGAGCACACATGTGTCCCCCGCCCTGGACTCAGTGAGAACTTTGGTCCCCTTCTCACCTCAGGGAATGCAGCCAACCTACACCTATGAGTGGCTTCCAGGCTCTGCACCTGAGGAAAATGCTTCTTGCAGCCCCACCTTGGTTACCTAAGCTGAGGAGACAGCAAGGAGTTCATGCTCAGAACTGAACTGTTGTTAGCTGTTCCCAGCTCAGCAGGTGAACTCCCTTCCCTTCAGAGATGCTCCGTGAGGTGCACCAAGTAACGTGGGCACTGCACACAGTGACACTTAATGAAGTGTAAAAAATACACTCTCTCATCTGGATGGGAGAAACTACTGAGAGTATTAAATGAAAGAAAACTTTAGAAAGCAACTTTCTGCATAATTTGAAAATTTGTTTTCACTCCAAACCCAGGTAAGAAGCAACATCATTAAACTGATTGATTAAACGGTACTGTTTGAATAAAAGCAGAGTAACTTGAAAAAATACTACAAAAATATGCATATTCCATAATTTCTTTGAAATTTGAATAGCTAGACAGAGAAGTGTGCTAAAAAGCAATGGAAACAGTTCACTGTTACAGCTTTGCAATCTGTTTTGAAACTATTACTTTATGTTCACGAAATTCTTCTGAAGTTTTTTCTTAATGAAGACTGATGACACACATACATATTATTTTAATATGTAACTGTTCTTGTATATAAACAGAAAATAAAGTAGTTTTGTGTTAACTCATGCAGGATTGCTAATTTTGAGAAAAATTCCTGTTGTTTCGTGGATCTTTTTTTTTATGTTCACCTTTCCATTTCAGTGATGATTGCTTGAATGCAACGAAATGCAAGTACAGAAACCTATGTCACAGAAGTGTTAGGTCTGTAAATAGGAGCATGAAAATGGAAGGTGCTGCAAAATGAATATAAATTATTAGTTGTAACCAAGATGACAATTGGGGTTTAGACCAATGTCCCTTTAGAGTTTGAACAGCAACATTAGCTTGACCACAGTGTACTTAGTGTGCATTAAATTATACATTTTGCAATCTAACCAGCAATAAAAACTGCTGAATTTATAAAATGCACCTACATTAAAGGTGACCTGTAAATAGTCATATGTTCTTTCTCTTAGTATTTATGTAATGATCTCAAATAGTTCAATTTCTATTTTTCCTACGTGTTTGTTGTATTAGAAATTTGTGGTAGAATATTTGATGGTGTTGTGTAATTTGATGATGTCATTTAATTATGACAAAACACAAGCCAAAATAAGCAAAAATTTCATTATTTTAGCCATGAACTATACAAAAAGGGACAGCTTATGTGATTGCTGTCAAAGAAGGGAATGGATTTTCATAAGCATAAAATTCTTATTTTGTTAAGATCGACTTTTTTACTAAAAAATATTGAATTTTATGAAATCAGTAAGCTTCAATTAGTTTTTGAGAAAGTATTTGGTTTAGAGCCTTCATTTTCTACAAAGTCCTACAGAGTTATCTGAGACTACATACGAGATTACTACAACCTTGAGTGAGCTCCTCGGTATGAATGGCATGAAAAAACGACAGCTGCAGAAAACAAAGGCCTAAATACCTAAAAGGTGTTGTCTGAGGCATTTAGGGAAGGGAAAAAAATAAAAAAAGAAGGGGATAATGATACGCTTCTACTTCTTTTTCGCCCTCATTTTTTGCCGAGTTCTGGTTATCCCTTTACCTACAACCAAGTAATTTCTGCTGTTGGCGGGCTTAGCAGGACTGTGATGTTTGGGCTCGCCACGGCACAGAAGTTTCTGACCCCTGTTCATGCCGCGCTTTAGGAGGGGGCTGGGTCCCATTTGTCCGGGCCGGGCTCCCGGCCGTGCTGCGCCTCAGCGCTGCCGCTCCTCGGCCGGGCCGGGCGGAGCGGGGCTCGCCTCCAGCACGGCTCGGACCCCGCGGGCCACCGGCAGCACTTGGGGCCCGCAGCCCG